>NW_025534889.1:0-141210 GCF_020615455.1 Coregonus clupeaformis
TACTTATTTCCCTCATAAAAAATGCAAATCAATTTATAACATTTTTGACATGCGTTTTTCTGGATTTTTTTGTTGTTATTCTGTCTCTCACTGTTCAAATAAACCTACCATTAAAATTATAGACTGATCATTTATTTGTCAGTGGGCAAACGTACAAAATCAGCAGGGGATCAAATACTTTTTTCCCTCACTGTATATGGGTCAAGAAAAAAATAAATAAGGGATTCTGCCCTCAAAATATATTGTTTAACTTAAATATTCAACAGAGCATTCATTTCTGATCCCTAGCCATTTTGGGTGGAATTGAATTCAGAAATCAGGGATCAGCCCTTAGCCCTAAATAACTTTTGGTTCACACGGTCTGCATCCAAATCCACTACAATGACCCAACAGATTATGTATCATTTTGTCAAATATTGACATTAATCGATTGATACCTCAATACAGAATAATTGTTCCAGAGGATGCAGAAGAGGAAGAATTTCAGAAAAAAAAAACAAGTTTTCCTGTTAAAGCTGACAGGAAAAGATCAAGTTAGTCCTGAAATCACTTAAAGTCATCCAAATCCCTATTTTATGTAATAATATGAATATTTATAAGCACCAAAACACTACAAAATATTCACATGTTTTGGAGAAGAGAAGGGGGAGGAGAAAGGTTGAATTCAGTCACTTCAGTCAAGCTTTCCCTGTCAAATGAGACAGAATATCATATTCTATTTGCTTAGTTAAATCCACTGGCTATTTTACATAGCTTTTACATCAATCTCGGCACCCAGAACCAAATCAGCTACTCAAGGTTAAGGCTGTCATGAGAGACTTATTTCACATAACAGCTTGCATTCAACATCTCTTTTCTCTATCACAAAATCCTAATATCATCTTGTTTCATGCACATCTTTATAAAAGTATTTTTAAAACAGACAAACACCTTCTTTACCCTTTTACATATTTTCAGTGGCTATGTGGCTCCCAACAGTGTTGGCACTGTTACTGGGTAAGACTTTTATACCCTGTCGCAGTCCAGATCTAAAGAACAGCATTTAATTTAGACAATGTATGCTGACCAAAGTATACTGATACAGTTACCTTATTGGCTCTACGGTGCCTTCAGAAAGTATTCATACCCTTGATTTATTCCAGATTTTGTTGTGTTACAGCCTGAATTGATTAAATATATAAAAAAATCTCCCCTATCTACACATAATACCCCAAAATGACAAAGTGAAAACATGTTTTTAGAAATTGTAGCAAATATATTTCAGATTCAATTTACCTAAGTATTCACACCCCTGAGTCAGTATTTTGTAGTCTTTCTGGGTAAGTCTCTAAGAGCTTTCCACACCTGGATTGTGCAACATCTGCCCATTAATCTTTTAAAAATTCTCCAAGATCAGTCACATTGGTTGTTGATAATTGCTAGAACAACCATTTTCAGGTCTTGCCATAGATTTTCAAGCAGATTTATGTAAAAACTGTATCTTAGGTTATTGTCCAGCTGAAAGGTGATTTCATCTCCCAGTGTCTGGTGGAAAGCAGACTGAACCAAGATTTCCTCTAGGATTTTGCCTGTGCTTAGTTTTTATTCAGTTTATTTTTTATTCTTTAAAACTCCCCAGTCTTTAATAATTACAAGCATACCCATAACATAATGCAGCCACCACTATGCTTGTAAATTTGCATAGTGATACTCAGTAATGTGTTTTACTGGATTTGCCCCAAACATAACACAATGCACTCAGGACCAAAAGTTAATTGCTTGCCACATTTCTTGCAGCATTACCTGCCTTGTTGCAAACAGGATGTATGTTTTGGAATATTTTTTATTATGTACAGGCTTCATTCATTTCACTATTTCAATTAGGTTAGTATTGTGGAGTAACTACAATGTTGATCCATCCTCGGTTTTCTCCTATCACAGCAATTGAACTCTGTAACTGTTTTAAAGTCACCATTGGCCTCATCGTGAAATCCCTGAGCGGTACAGAGATGAGGTAGTCATTAACAAATCATGTTCAACACTATTATTGCACACAGAGTGAGTCCATGTGTCACGATCGTTGACTGATGAAGCGGACCAAGGCGCAGCGTGATAAGCATACATTCTTTATTTGTGTACACAACACGAACCAAAACAATAAACAAACGATACGTGAAGTCCTAGGTTACAACACAAACCTTAACGGAACAAGATCCCACACCGACTAGTGCCAAACAGGCTGCCTAAGTATGGTCCCCAATCAGAGACAACGAGATCCAGCTGCCTCTGATTGGGAACCTCCCCTTAGCAGAAAAATACCCCCAAAGCATAATGTTTCCACCTCCATGTTTGACGGTGAGGATGGTGTTCTTGGGGTCATAGGCAGCATTCCTCCTCCTTCAAACACGGTGAGTTGAGTTGATGCCAAAGATCTCCATTTTGGTCTCATCTGACCACAACACTTTCACCCAGTTCTCCTCTGAAGCATTCAGATGTTCATTGGCAAACTTCAGACGGCCCTGTATATGTGCTTTCTTGAGCAGGGGGACCTTGCGGGCGCTGCAGGATTTCATTCCTTCACGGTGTAGTGTGTTACCAATTGTTTTCTTGGTGACTATGGTCCCAGCTGCCTTGAGATCATTGACAAGATCCTCCCGTGTAGTTCTGGGCTGATTCCTCACCGTTCTCATGATCATTACAACTCCACGAGGTGAGATCTTGCATGGAGCCCCAGGCCGAGGGAGATTGACAGTTATTTTGTGTTTCTTCCATTTGCGAATAATCGCACCAACTGTTGTCACCTTCTCACCAAGCTGCTTGGCGATAGTCTTGTAGCCCATTCCAGCCTTGTGTAGGTCTACAATCTTGTCCCTGACATCCTTGGAGAGCTCTTTGGTCTTGGCCATGGTGGAGAGTTTGGAATCTGATTGATTGATTGCTTCTGTGGACAGGTGTCTTTTATACAGGTAACAAGCTGAGATTAGGAGCACTCCCTTTAAGAGTGTGCTCCAAATCTCAGCTCGTTACCTGTATAAAAGACACCTGGGAGCCAGAAATCTTTCTGATTGAGAGGGGGTCAAATACTTATTTCCCTCATAAAAATGCAAATCAATTTATAACATTTTTGACATGCGTTTTTCTGGATTTTTTTGTTGTTATTCTGTCTCTCACTGTTCAAATAAACCTACCATTAAAATTATAGACTGATCATTTATTTGTCAGTGGGCAAACGTACAAAATCAGCAGGGGGATCAAATACTTTTTTCCCTCACTGTATATGGGTCAAGAAAAAAATAAATAAGGGATTCTGCCCTCAAAATATATTGTTTAACTTAAATATTCAACAGAGCATTCATTTCTGATCCCTAGCCATTTTGGGTGGAATTGAATTCAGAAATCAGGGATCAGCCCTTAGCCCTAAATAACTTTTGGTTCACACGGTCTGCATCCAAATCCACTACAATGACCCAACAGATTATGTATCATTTTGTCAAATATTGACATTAATCGATTGATACCTCAATACAGAATAATTGTTCCAGAGGATGCAGAAGAGGAAGAATTTCAGAAAAAAAACAAGTTTTCCTGTTAAAGCTGACAGGAAAAGATCAAGTTAGTCCTGAAATCACTTAAAGTCATCCAAATCCCTATTTTATGTAATAATATGAATATTTATAAGCACCAAAACACTACAAAATATTCACATGTTTTGGAGAAGAGAAGGGGGAGGAGAAAGGTTGAATTCAGTCACTTCAGTCAAGCTTTCCCTGTCAAATGAGACAGAATATCATATTCTATTTGCTTAGTTAAATCCACTGGCTATTTTACATAGCTTTTACATCAATCTCGGCACCCAGAACCAAATCAGCTACTCAAGGTTAAGGCTGTCATGAGAGACTTATTTCACATAACAGCTTGCATTCAACATCTCTTTTCTCTATCACAAAATCCTAATATCATCTTGTTTCATGCACATCTTTATAAAAGTATTTTTAAAACAGACAAACACCTTCTTTACCCTTTTACATATTTTCAGTGGCTATGTGGCTCCCAACAGTGTTGGCACTGTTACTGGGTAAGACTTTTATACCCTGTCGCAGTCCAGATCTAAAGAACAGCATTTAATTTAGACAATGTATGCTGACCAAAGTATACTGATACAGTTACCTTATTGGCTCTACGGTGCCTTCAGAAAGTATTCATACCCTTGATTTATTCCAGATTTTGTTGTGTTACAGCCTGAATTGATTAAATATATAAAAAAATCTCCCCTATCTACACATAATACCCCAAAATGACAAAGTGAAAACATGTTTTTAGAAATTGTAGCAAATATATTTCAGATTCAATTTACCTAAGTATTCACACCCCTGAGTCAGTATTTTGTAGTCTTTCTGGGTAAGTCTCTAAGAGCTTTCCACACCTGGATTGTGCAACATCTGCCCATTAATCTTTTAAAAATTCTCCAAGATCAGTCACATTGGTTGTTGATAATTGCTAGAACAACCATTTTCAGGTCTTGCCATAGATTTTCAAGCAGATTTATGTAAAAACTGTATCTTAGGTTATTGTCCAGCTGAAAGGTGATTTCATCTCCCAGTGTCTGGTGGAAAGCAGACTGAACCAAGATTTCCTCTAGGATTTTGCCTGTGCTTAGTTTTTATTCAGTTTATTTTTTATTCTTTAAAACTCCCCAGTCTTTAATAATTACAAGCATACCCATAACATAATGCAGCCACCACTATGCTTGTAAATTTGCATAGTGATACTCAGTAATGTGTTTTACTGGATTTGCCCCAAACATAACACAATGCACTCAGGACCAAAAGTTAATTGCTTGCCACATTTCTTGCAGCATTACCTGCCTTGTTGCAAACAGGATGTATGTTTTGGAATATTTTTTATTATGTACAGGCTTCATTCATTTCACTATTTCAATTAGGTTAGTATTGTGGAGTAACTACAATGTTGATCCATCCTCGGTTTTCTCCTATCACAGCAATTGAACTCTGTAACTGTTTTAAAGTCACCATTGGCCTCATCGTGAAATCCCTGAGCGGTACAGAGATGAGGTAGTCATTAACAAATCATGTTCAACACTATTATTGCACACAGAGTGAGTCCATGTGTCACGATCGTTGACTGATGAAGCGGACCAAGGCGCAGCGTGATAAGCATACATTCTTTATTTGTGTACACAACACGAACCAAAACAATAAACAAACGATACGTGAAGTCCTAGGTTACAACACAAACCTTAACGGAACAAGATCCCACACCGACTAGTGCCAAACAGGCTGCCTAAGTATGGTCCCCAATCAGAGACAACGAGATCCAGCTGCCTCTGATTGGGAACCTCCCTTAGCAGAAAAATACCCCCAAAGCATAATGTTTCCACCTCCATGTTTGACGGTGAGGATGGTGTTCTTGGGGTCATAGGCAGCATTCCTCCTCCTTCAAACACGGTGAGTTGAGTTGATGCCAAAGATCTCCATTTTGGTCTTATCTGACCACAACACTTTCACCCAGTTCTCCTCTGAAGCATTCAGATGTTCATTGGCAAACTTCAGACGGCCCTGTATATGTGCTTTCTTGAGCAGGGGGACCTTGCGGGCGCTGCAGGATTTCATTCCTTCACGGTGTAGTGTGTTACCAATTGTTTTCTTGGTGACTATGGTCCCAGCTGCCTTGAGATCATTGACAAGATCCTCCCGTGTAGTTCTGGGCTGATTCCTCACCGTTCTCATGATCATTACAACTCCACGAGGTGAGATCTTGCATGGAGCCCCAGGCCGAGGGAGATTGACAGTTATTTTGTGTTTCTTCCATTTGCGAATAATCGCACCAACTGTTGTCACCTTCTCACCAAGCTGCTTGGCGATAGTCTTGTAGCCCATTCCAGCCTTGTGTAGGTCTACAATCTTGTCCCTGACATCCTTGGAGAGCTCTTTGGTCTTGGCCATGGTGGAGAGTTTGGAATCTGATTGATTGATTGCTTCTGTGGACAGGTGTCTTTTATACAGGTAACAAGCTGAGATTAGGAGCACTCCCTTTAAGAGTGTGCTCCAAATCTCAGCTCGTTACCTGTATAAAAGACACCTGGGAGCCAGAAATCTTTCTGATTGAGAGGGGGTCAAATACTTATTTCCCTCATAAAAAATGCAAATCAATTTATAACATTTTTGACATGCGTTTTTCTGGATTTTTTTGTTGTTATTCTGTCTCTCACTGTTCAAATAAACCTACCATTAAAATTATAGACTGATCATTTATTTGTCAGTGGGCAAACGTACAAAATCAGCAGGGGATCAAATACTTTTTTCCCTCACTGTATATGGGTCAAGAAAAAAATAAATAAGGGATTCTGCCCTCAAAATATATTGTTTAACTTAAATATTCAACAGAGCATTCATTTCTGATCCCTAGCCATTTTGGGTGGAATTGAATTCAGAAATCAGGGATCAGCCCTTAGCCCTAAATAACTTTTGGTTCACACGGTCTGCATCCAAATCCACTACAATGACCCAACAGATTATGTATCATTTTGTCAAATATTGACATTAATCGATTGATACCTCAATACAGAATAATTGTTCCAGAGGATGCAGAAGAGGAAGAATTTCAGAAAAAAAAAACAAGTTTTCCTGTTAAAGCTGACAGGAAAAGATCAAGTTAGTCCTGAAATCACTTAAAGTCATCCAAATCCCTATTTTATGTAATAATATGAATATTTATAAGCACCAAAACACTACAAAATATTCACATGTTTTGGAGAAGAGAAGGGAGAGGAGAAAGGTTGAATTCAGTCACTTCAGTCAAGCTTTCCCTGTCAAATGAGACAGAATATCATATTCTATTTGCTTAGTTAAATCCACTGGCTATTTTACATAGCTTTTACATCAATCTCGGCACCCAGAACCAAATCAGCTACTCAAGGTTAAGGCTGTCATGAGAGACTTATTTCACATAACAGCTTGCATTCAACATCTCTTTTCTCTATCACAAAATCCTAATATCATCTTGTTTCATGCACATCTTTATAAAAGTATTTTTAAAACAGACAAACACCTTCTTTACCCTTTTACATATTTTCAGTGGCTATGTGGCTCCCAACAGTGTTGGCACTGTTACTGGGTAAGACTTTTATACCCTGTCGCAGTCCAGATCTAAAGAACAGCATTTAATTTAGACAATGTATGCTGACCAAAGTATACTGATACAGTTACCTTATTGGCTCTACGGTGCCTTCAGAAAGTATTCATACCCTTGATTTATTCCAGATTTTGTTGTGTTACAGCCTGAATTGATTAAATATATAAAAAAATCTCCCCTATCTACACATAATACCCCAAAATGACAAAGTGAAAACATGTTTTTAGAAATTGTAGCAAATATATTTCAGATTCAATTTACCTAAGTATTCACACCCCTGAGTCAGTATTTTGTAGTCTTTCTGGGTAAGTCTCTAAGAGCTTTCCACACCTGGATTGTGCAACATCTGCCCATTAATCTTTTAAAAATTCTCCAAGATCAGTCACATTGGTTGTTGATAATTGCTAGAACAACCATTTTCAGGTCTTGCCATAGATTTTCAAGCAGATTTATGTAAAAACTGTATCTTAGGTTATTGTCCAGCTGAAAGGTGATTTCATCTCCCAGTGTCTGGTGGAAAGCAGACTGAACCAAGATTTCCTCTAGGATTTTGCCTGTGCTTAGTTTTTATTCAGTTTATTTTTTATTCTTTAAAACTCCCCAGTCTTTAATAATTACAAGCATACCCATAACATAATGCAGCCACCACTATGCTTGTAAATTTGCATAGTGATACTCAGTAATGTGTTTTACTGGATTTGCCCCAAACATAACACAATGCACTCAGGACCAAAAGTTAATTGCTTGCCACATTTCTTGCAGCATTACCTGCCTTGTTGCAAACAGGATGTATGTTTTGGAATATTTTTTATTATGTACAGGCTTCATTCATTTCACTATTTCAATTAGGTTAGTATTGTGGAGTAACTACAATGTTGATCCATCCTCGGTTTTCTCCTATCACAGCAATTGAACTCTGTAACTGTTTTAAAGTCACCATTGGCCTCATCGTGAAATCCCTGAGCGGTACAGAGATGAGGTAGTCATTAACAAATCATGTTCAACACTATTATTGCACACAGAGTGAGTCCATGTGTCACGATCGTTGACTGATGAAGCGGACCAAGGCGCAGCGTGATAAGCATACATTCTTTATTTGTGTACACAACACGAACCAAAACAATAAACAAACGATACGTGAAGTCCTAGGTTACAACACAAACCTTAACGGAACAAGATCCCACACCGACTAGTGCCAAACAGGCTGCCTAAGTATGGTCCCCAATCAGAGACAACGAGATCCAGCTGCCTCTGATTGGGAACCTCCCCTTAGCAGAAAAATACCCCCAAAGCATAATGTTTCCACCTCCATGTTTGACGGTGAGGATGGTGTTCTTGGGGTCATAGGCAGCATTCCTCCTCCTTCAAACACGGTGAGTTGAGTTGATGCCAAAGATCTCCATTTTGGTCTCATCTGACCACAACACTTTCACCCAGTTCTCCTCTGAAGCATTCAGATGTTCATTGGCAAACTTCAGACGGGCATGTACAGTGGGGGAAAAAAGTATTTAGTCAGCCACCAATTGTGCAAGTTCTCCCACTTAAAAAGATGAGAGAGGCCTGTAATTTTCATCATAGGTACACGTCAACTATGACAGACAAATTGAGAAAAGAAAATCCAGAAAATCACATTGTAGGATTTTTAATGAATTTATTTGCAAATTATGGTGGAAAATAAGTATTTGGTCACCTACAAACAAGCAAGATTTCTGGCTCTCACAGACCTGTAACTTCTTCTTTAAGAGGCTCCTCTGTCCTCCACTCGTTACCTGTATGAATGGCACCTGTTTGAACTTGTTATCAGTATAAAAGACACCTGTCCACAACCTCAAACAGTCACACTCCAAACTCCACTATGGCCAAGACCAAAGAGCTGTCAAAGGACACCAGAAACAAAATGGTAGACCTGCACCAGGCTGGGAAGACTGAATCTGCAATAGGTAAGCAGCTTGGTTTGAAGAAATCAACTGTGGGAGCAATTATTAGGAAATGGAAGACATACAAGACCACTGATAATCTCCCCTCGATCTGGGGCTCCACGCAAGATCTCACCCCGTGGGGTCAAAATGATCACAAGAACGGTGAGCAAAAATCCCAGAACCACACGGGGGGACCTAGTGAATGACCTGCAGAGAGCTGGGACCAAAGTAACAAAGCCTACCATCAGTAACACACTACGCCGCCAGGGACTCAAATCCTGCAGTGCCAGACGTGTCCCCCTGCTTAAGCCAGTTCATGTCCAGGTCCGTCTGAAGTTTGCTAGAGTGCATTTGGATGATCCAGAAGAGGATTGGGAGAATGTCATATGGTCAGATGAAACCAAAATATAACTTTTTTGGTAAAAACTCAACTCGTCGTGTTTGGAGGACAAAGAATGCTGAGTTGCATCCAAAGAACACCATACCTACTGTGAAGCATGGGGGTGGAAGCATCATGCTTTGGGGCTGTTTTTCTGCAAAGGGACCAGGACGTACTTATTTCCCTCATTAAAATGCAAATCAATTTATAACATTTGTGACATGCGTTTTTCTGGATTTTTTTGTTGTTATTCTGTCTCTCACTGTTCAAATAAACCTACCATTAAAATTATAGATTGATCATTTCTTTGTCAGTGGGCAAACGTACAAAATCAGCAGGGGATCAAATACTTTTTTCCCTCACTGTATATGGGTCAAGAAAAAAGAAAAAAGGGATTCTGCCCTCAAAATATATTGTTTCACTTAAATATTCAACAGAGCATTCATTTCTGATCCCTAGCCATTTTGGGTGGAATTGAATTCAGAAATCAGGGATCAGCCCTTAGCCCTAAATAACTTTTGGTTCACACGGTCTGCATCGAAACCCACTACAATGACACACCAGATTATGTATCATTTTGTCAAATATTGACATTAATCGATTGATACCTCAATACAGAATAATTGTTCCAGAGGATGCAGAAGAGGAAGAATTTGAGAAAAAAAAAAAAGTTTTTCCCGTTAAAGCTGACAGGAAAAGATCAAGTTAGTCCTGCAATCACTCAAAGTCATCCAAATCCCTATTTTATGTAATAATATGAGTATTTATAAGCACCAAAACACTACAAAATATTCACATGTTTTGGAGAAGAGAAGGGGGAGGAGAAAGGTTGAATTCAGTCACTTCAGTCAAGCTTTCCCTGTCAAATGAGACAGAATATCATATTCTATTTGCTTAGTTAAATCCACTGGATATTTTACATAGCTTTTACATCAATCTCGGCACCCAGAACCAAATCAGCTACTCATGGTTAAGGCTGTCATGAGAGACTTATTTCACATAACAGCTTGCATTCAACATCTCTTTTCTCTATCAAAATCCTAATATCATCTTGTTTCATGCACATCTTAATAAAAGTTTTTCTAAAACAGACAAACACCTTCTTTACACTTTTACATATTTTCAGTGTCTTTGTGGCTCCCAACAGTGTTGGCACTGTTTCTGGGTAAGACTTTTATACGCTGTCGCAGTCCAGATCTAAAGAACAGCATTTAATTTAGACAATGTATGCTGACCAAAGTATACTGATACAGTTACCTTATTGGCTCTACGGTGCCTTCAGAAAGTATTCATACCCTTGATTTATTCCAGATTTTGTTGTGTTACAGCCTGAATTGATTAAATATAAAATAATCTCCCCTATCTACACATAATACCCCAAAATGACAAAGTGAAAACATGTTTTTAGAAATTGTAGCAAATATATTTCAGATTCAATTTACCTAAGTATTCACACCCCTGAGTCAGTATTTTGTAGTGTCTTTCTGGGTAAGTCTCTAAGAGCTTTCCACACCTGGATTGTGCAACATCTGCCCATTAATCTTTTCAAAATTCTCCAAGATCAGTCACATTGGTTGTTGATAATTGCTAGAACAACCATTTTCAGGTCTTGCCATAGATTTTCAAGCAGATTTATGTAAAAACTGTAACTTAGGTTATTGTCCAGCTGAAAGGTGAATTCATCTCCCAGTGTCTGGTGGAAAGCAGACTGAACCAAGTTTTCCTCTAGGATTTTGCCTGTGCTCAGTTTTTATTCAGTTAATTTTTTATTCTTTAAAACTCCCCAGTCTTTAATAATTACAAGCATACCCATAACATAATGCAGCCACCACTATGCTTGTAAATTTGCATAGTGATACTCAGTAATGTGTTTTACTGGATTTGCCCCAAACATAACACAATGCACTCAGGACCAAAAGTTAATTGCTTGCCACATTTCTTGCAGCATTACCTGCCTTGTTGCAAACAAGATGTATGTTTTGGAATATTTTTTATTATGTACAGGCTTCATTCATTTCACTATTTCAATTAGGTTAGTATTGTGGAGTAACTACAATGTTGATCCATCCTCGGTTTTCTCCTATCACAGCAATTGAACTGTTTTAAAGTCACCATTGGCCTCATCGTGAAATCCCTGAGCGGTACAGAGATGAGGTGGTCATTAACAAATCATGTTCAACACTATTATTGCACACAGAGTGAGTCCATGTGTCACGATCGTTGACTGATGAAGCGGACCAAGGCGCAGCGTGATAAGCGTACATTCTTTATTTGTGTACACAACACGAACCAAAACAATAAACAAACGATACGTGAAGTCCTAGGTTACAACACAAACCTTAACGGAACAAGATCCCACACCGACTAGTGCCAAACAGGTTGCCTAAGTATGGTCCCCAATCAGAGACAACGAGATCCAGCTGCCTCTGATTGGGAACCACCCTGGCCAACATAGATCTAATCGATCTAGAACATCAACATAGAAAATATAGCACAGAAACTACACACCCTGGCTCAACATTTCAGAGTCCCCAGAGCCAGGGCGTGACAGTACCCCCCCAAAGGCACGGACTGCGACCGCGCCACACAAACACAAGAGGGTAGGGGCCGGGTGGGCATTCCGCCTCGGAGGCGGATCCGGCTCCGGGCGTGACCACCACTCTCTCTCTACCTCCCCGTTGCGCCCCCGGTCCGGTGGAACAGGCACGGGCCGTGCCGGACTGACGACGCGCACCACTGGCTTGGTGCGGGGAGCAGGAACGGGCCGGACCGGGCTGACGACGCGCACCACTGGCTTGGTGCGGGGAGCAGGAACAGGCCGGACCGGGCTGGCGACGCGCACCACTGGCTTGGTGCGGGGAGCAGGAACAGGCCGGACCGGGCTGGCGACGCGTACCACAGGCTTGGTGCGGGGAGCAGGAACAGGCCGGACCGGGCTGGCGACGCGCACCACTGGCTTGGTGCGGGGAGCAGGAACAGGCCGGACCGGGCTGGCGACGCGCACCACAGGCTTGGTGCGGGGAGCAGGAACAGGCCGGACCGGGCTGGCGACGCGCACCACAGGCTTGGTGCGAGGGACAGGAACAGGCCGGGCCGGACTGGCGACGCGCACCACTGGCTTGGTGCGAGGAACAGGAACAGGCCGTGCCGGGCTGGCGACGCGCACCACTGGCTTGGTGCGAGGAACAGGAACAGGCCGGGCCGGGCTGGCGACGCGCACCACAGGCTTGGTGCGAGGGACAGGAACAGGCCGGGCCGGACTGGCGACGCGCACCACTAGCTTGGTGCGGGGAGCAGGAACAGGCCGGACCGGACTGTGGAGACGGACTGGAGGTCTGGAGCGGAGAGCTGACACAACCCGTCCTGGCTGAATGCCTATCGCCACACAATCCGTGTGAGGCATCAGCACAGGACGTACAGGGCTGTGCACTCGTACTGGCACTACAGCACGTGGTACTGGCGCAGGATATCCGGGACCGAGGAGGGGTACTGGAGGCCACGAGCGTTGAGCCGGCACACTCCGTCCTGGCTGCATGCCCACCTTAGCACGGCACGTGCGTGGTGCTAGCACAGGACGTACAGGACTGTGCCGGAACACTCGCGGCACAGTACGTGGCTCCGCATAACACGGAACCTGCCCAGTCTCACGCTGCCTAGCCTGAGTACGGGGAGTTGGCTCTGCCCTAACTCTAGGCTCTGCCAACCACCCCTTTAGCCCCCCCAAAATATTTTCTTGGGGCTGTCTCTCGGGCTTCCTCCTCGGCCGGTACCCTCTGCGTTGCCGCTGCTCCTCTCTGTAGCGCGCCTCCACAGTCTCCACCCACGGACGGCGATCCATTCCGGCCTGAATCTCTTCCCAAGTCCAGGATCCCTTCCCGTCCAGGATCTCCTCCCAAGTCCAGGCTGTCTGTTCCTGGACATGCTGCTTGGTCCTCTTATGGTGGGATCTTCTGTCTCGATCGTTATGAGATGAAGCGGACCAAGGCGCAGCGTGATAAGCCTACATTCTTTATTTGTGTACACAACACAAACCAAAACAATAAACAAACGATACGTGTAGTCCTAGGTTACAACACAAACCATAACGGAACAAGATCCCACACCGACTAGTGCCAAACAGGCTGCCTAAGTATGGTCCCCAATCAGAGACAACGAGATCCAGCTGCCTCTGATTGGGAACCACCCTGTCCAACATAGATCTAATCGATCTAGAACATCAACATAGAAAATATAACACAGAAACTACACACCCTGGCTCAACATTTCAGAGTCCCCAGAGCCAGGGCGTGACACCATGCAACTTATTATGTGATTTGTTAAGCAAATGTTTACTCCTGAACGTATTTAGGCTTGCCATAAGAAAGGGGTTGAACACTTATTAACTCAAGACATTTCAGCTTTTGATTTTTTATTTATTTGCAAAAATTTTGAAAAACATAATTCCACTTTGACATTATGGGGTACTGTACTCTCTCAATGTAATCATTTTTTGATTCTGGCTGTAACACAACAAAATGTGGAAAAAGTAAAGGGATGTGAATACTTTCTGAAGCCAATGTATTTACAAATTATACATGTGTAACAGATACAACATACACATTACGTTTTGTGGTCTTTCTTGTTAAATGTACAGTATGGGAATGTTTAGACTGTTTTATTTTCTCAGGTGCAGCCCCTGACCTCTTCTTCAGCCAGCAGTCCTTGGATGAGTCCTTCAGTGACACCCGAGAAGTCGAACCATGTGAGTTTATATGCTTACAGTGGGGAGAACAAGTATTTGATACACTGCCGATTTTGCAGGTTTTCCTACTTACAAAGCATGTAGAGGTCTGTAATTTTTATCATAGGTACACTTCAACCGTGAGAGACGGAATCTAAAACAAAAATCCAGAAAATCACATTGTATGATTTTTAAGTAATTAATTTGCATTTTATTGCATGACATAAGTATTTGATACATCAGAAAAGCAGAACTTAATATTTGGTACAGAAACCTTTGTTTGCAATTACAGAGATCATACGTTTCCTGTAGGTCTTGACCAGGTTTGCACACACTGCAGCAGGGATTTTGGCCCACTCCTCCATACAGACCTTCTCCAGATCCTTCAGGTTTCGGGGCTGTCGCTGGGCAATACGGACTTTCAGCTCCCTCCAAAGATTTTCTATTGGGTTCAGGTCTGGAGACTGGCTAGGCCAGTCTCCAGACGGAGCCACTCCTTAGTTGCCCTGGCTGTGTGTTTCGGGTCATTAACATGCTGGAACACCCAGCCACGACCCATCTTCAATGCTCTTACTGAGGTAAGGAGGTTGTTGGCCAAGATCTCGCGATACATGGCCCCATCCATCCTCCCCTCAATACGGTGCAGTCGTCCTGTCCCCTTTGCAGAAAAGCATCTCCAAAGAATGATGTTTCCACCTCCATGCTTCACGGTTGGGATGGTGTTCTTGGGGTTGTACTCATCCTTCTTCTTCCTCCAAACACGGCGAGTGGAGTTTAGACCAAAAAGCTCTATTTTTGTCTCATCAGACCACATGACCTTCTCCCATTCCTCCTCTGGATCATCCAGATGGTCATTGGCAAACTTCAGACGGGCCTGGACATGCGCTGGCTTGAGCAGGGGGACCTTGCGTGCGCTGCAGGATTTTAATCCATGACGGCGTAGTGTGTTACTAATGGTTTTCTTTGATACTGTGGTCCCAGCTCTCTTCAGGTCATTGACCAGGTCCTGCCGTGTAGTTCTGGGCTGATCCCTCACCTTCCTCATGATCATTGATGCCCCACGAGGTGAGATCTTGCATGGAGCACCAGACCGAGGTTGATTGACCGTCATCTTGAACTTCTTCCATTTTCTAATAATTGCGCCAACAGTTGTTGCCTTCTCACCAAGCCCATCCCAGCCTTGTGCAGGTCTACAATTTTATCCCTGATGTCCTTACACAGCTCTCTGGTCTTGGCCATTGTGGAGAGGTTGGAGTCTGTTTGATTGAGTGTGTGGACAGGTGTCTTTTATACAGGTAACGAGTTCAAACAGGTGCAGTTAATACAGGTAATGAGTGGAGAACAGGAGGGCTTCTTAAAGAAAAACTAACAGGTCTGTGAGAGACGGAATTCTTACTGGTTGGTAGGTGATCAAATACTTATGTCGTGCAATAAAATGCAAATTAATTACTTAAAAATCATACAATGTGATTTTCTGGATTCTTCTTTTAGATTCCGTCTCTCACAGTTGAAGTGTACCTATGATAAAAATTACAGATCTCTACATTCTTTGTAAGTAGGAAAACCTGCAAAATCGGCAGTGTATCAAATACTTGTTCTCCCCACTGTATATGCTTTTTAAGACGTATCCTTCATGGTTTAGTGTAAATAATCTTATATTGTAATATTGAGCATCGACAAAGACATTTCTGTCACTTTTGTGGTAGTTTATATTTTTTATAATTTATTTGTTATCCAAATGAAAACCACATTTGCCCCTATTCAACAGCTCACTGCTCACAGGGATTCATGGTTGACCTAGTCTTTTACTGGAACGACATTTTGATGGTGTATGAACGGGACGCCCATCATTGCCAGGTTGCCTGCACTCAGAACCCTGAATGTTCCTGCTTCAGCTACGTGGTTAAAAAGTATAATCTATTTGAGTATTTGGGTTGCCTGTTTGGGTGGTGGTCACACCACTTGTTTTGGTAAATAGTTGAAGGATGGGGTTAGAGAAATGTCACCTCTCTCAAAAGCAGAGCTATGGATTCAAGGACTGATTATGCATGAGATCAAAATGATAAAAAGTATTTCTTTACAATTACATTGATGACATTTAAAAAAATATGTAAAACAGAAATTACATAGAAAGTGCATCAGTATTGTCTTTTACTTTCAAAACAGACTCCGCTGCCATCAAAAGTATTCAAATGGTCAAACATCGATCCCCGGGACCACCCATACGTAAAAATGTATGCACACATGACTGTAAGTTGCTTTGGATAAAAGCGTCTGCTAAATGGCATATTATATTATTATTATTATTATTATTATTATTATTATTATATGACAAACTATCCAGGAGTCATATCTGGTTACACTAGGAAGGGCTGCAGGAAAGGTATGGACCAATCTAACCTACTGTACGAATAGTACTTATAACTGTTAAACATGTTTTCAGCATTCACACTGTCAAGGAGTTGTAAATAAGCTCTAAATTGAGATGACTGAGTGATCTAGCACAATAACATTAGTATGAAAATAGGTTTATTTAGCTTAAAATAACTTCTGTTCCTTTATAAATCCAATGTGGTTTTATATTAACCATTGATTTCTGTCCGTGTGTCACGCCCTGACCTTGGAGATCCGTTTATTCTCTAGTTGGTTAGGTCAGAGTGTGATTTGGGGTGTACTGTCTAGGTTGTCTATTTCTATGTTGGCCGGGTGTGGTTCCCAATCAGAGTGTCACGATCGTTATAAGAAGCGGACCAAGGCGCAGCGTGATAAGCGTACATTATTTTATTTAACTGTGCAACATGACAAAACTAAATAACAAAATAACAAACGATACGTGAAGTCCTAGGTTAACACCAAAACAAACCTTACGGAACAAGATCCCACAATGACTAGTGAAAACAAGCTGCCTAAGTATGGTTCCCAATCAGAGACAACGAGCCACAGCTGCCTCTGATTGGGAACCACCCTGGCCAACATAGATCTACACGATCTAGAAAACACAACATAGAAAATATAACATAGAAACTACACACCCTGGCTCAACATTTCAGAGTCCCCAGAGCCAGGGCGTGACACAGAGGCAGCTGTCGATCGTTGTCTCTGATTGGGGATCATACTTAGGCAGCCATGTTCCTACCTTTGTTTGTGGGATCTTGTTTCTGGTTTGGCTTGTTGCTGTGTAGCCTGTAGAACTTCACGGTCTGTTGTCGGTGTTTCTTGAATAAATGAATATGTACGCATACCATGCTGCACCTTGGTCCGATCCTTCAATCAACGTTCGTGACACCGTGGGTCATTCTTCACGAAACTAGAACAAAAAAAGACTCAATTTAATCCTTTGGAGGAAGGATTCTTGACCTGTATTTGACATTTATACTTTCAAGTATAATTGAGAAATAATTAACTGAAGTTGGAATATTTGTGACATTTTTGCCTTCCTTTAAGACTCCATAATCTGTAGGTGATACAAAGTAAAGGTTGGTGACAGATGGAACTTTACCGCTTGCTCTGTAATGTGAGTAGTATTTTAGTTTCAATAAAACATTTCTTACATACATTTATTAATATTTAAAAACATAAACATGAGTATTGAAACAATTTGTATTTGACACATTTTTCAATATCTGATCCCTCCATCAATCCCATAATGCTAATAGTAGCAGAGATCCTACTCTGGAACTTTGATATGGATGTAGAGTATTTCATGTTCAACAATATATAGAAACACTTGCCAAATCATAAATTGTATATCTTCAATATTCATGTTTATGTTTTTCAATATTCATAAATGTATGTAATAAATGTGTTATTAAAATCAAAATATTACTCATATTACAGAGCAAACAGTAAAGCTTCATATGACACCAACTTTGGCTTTGTAGCACCTACAGATGAAACACTATGGAGTCTTAAAGGAGGCTTGGGTAAGGCTAAAATGTCACAAATTTTCCAACTTCAATTAATTATTTCTCCATTATGCTTTAAGATACAAATGTTGAATGTTGTACAAAACATTAGGAACACCTTTCTAATATTGAGTTGCACTTCCTTTTGCCCTCAGAACAGCCTCAATTAGTCTCCAATGTTGACTCCAATGCTTACCACAGTTGTGTTAAGTTGGCTGGATGTCCTTTGGGTTGTGGACCATTCTTGATATACACGGGAAGTTGTTCATAGTGAAAAACCCAGCAGCATTGCAGTTCTTGACACACTCAAACCGGTGCTCCTGGGACCAACTACCATACCCTGTTCAAAGTCAGTTCAATCTTTTGTCTTACCCAATCAAACTCTGAATGACAGACATACACAATCTATGTCTCAATTGTCTCAAGGCTTAAAAATAAAAAATGTAATCTGTCTCCTCCCCTTTATATACAGTCGGTTTAACAAGCGACATCAATAAGGGATCACAGCTTTCACCTCGTCAGTCTATGCCATGGAAACAGCAGGTTTCCTAATGTTTTGTACACTTAGTGTAAATCACCATGGTGATTTGAACTCTAGTCTTGGTCATATGCCAACCAAAGAATTTCAAGTTGTAATTTGATGATGTCAACCATAAATTGTTATCTTTATGTAAAGTATTTAGGAAATGTTGGAATTTTTCAAATGTGTTGCCTCCTACCAGATCTTTAAAATAATTGAAAGTGATACTAACAATATATCCAAATATTGTTACATACCTATGCTAAATATCAGTTACTCAATGTGCATAAGTGGAGTCTCCATATACGGCCATAAACACACTCTTGGTGTATCCACTCTTTCTAGAAGGATCTTTCAGCAAGACAACAGGGAGGAGGCTTGATGAGGTTGACTGACACAAGGGTGTTTTCAAAGAAGGAGGAGAGTAGATCCTCTTTATAAACACTCCAGCTACAGTACTTCTCCACCTGTCTGCTCATCAAAGCCAAACAAGCCTTGGAGAGAGAGGAGGAGCCAAAAAGGTATGTTTCATTTTACTTTTACTAATGGGATATTACAAGCTCTTTCTTACTGTATAACATCTTACATCATGACTGATATTTTTGTGTCAAAAAGCATTCTTTTTAAGTTATCTAGTAAATATGCCTAGTTTGGATCACAGTGGCTCTCATAATGGGATATTTATCAAGCACAAAATAAGTCAGAAAATGTGTTTTGTTGCTGCGTATGTAAAGTGATTATGTATTGACATATAATACTGGAACAACATACCAACAATCATTTGATCATATCGCTAATCACTTGATCAATGACATACACTACTGTATGTCTCTAATCTATATGGGTCGTCGTCCCCCCCAAAAAAAAAGGATTCTGCCCTCAAAATATATTGTTTTACTTAAATATTCAACAGAGCATTAATTTATGATCCCTAGCCAGATTGGGTGGAATTGAACTCATAAATCAGGGATCAGCCCTTCGTCCTAAATAACTTTTGGTTCACATGGTCTGCAGCTAAACCCACTACAATGACACACCAGATTATGTATCACTTTGTCAAATATTGGCGCTAATAGATTGATGCCTCATTACAGAATATTTGTTCCAGAGGATTCAGAGGAAGAATTTGAGAAAAAAACAAGTTTTCCTGTTAACGGTGACAGGCAAATGTCAAGTTAGTCCTGAAATCACCAAAAAGCATCCAAAACAATATATTTTATGTAATGATATGAATATTTAAAAGCATCACAACACAACAAACTTTTCATATTTTTTGGAGGATAGAAGGGGGAGGAGAAAGGTTGAATCCAGTCACTTCAGTCCCTCTTTTCTTGTCAAATTAGAGCATCATACTCTATTTGCCTAGTTAAATCCAATGGCTATTTTAAATAGCTTTTACATTAATCTCGGCACCTAGAACCAAATCAGCTACTCGTTGTTAAGGCAGTCACGAGGGACTTCTTTTCCATAACAGTTTGCATTCAATATATATTTTTCCTATTACAACATCCTAATATCATCTTGTTTCATGCACATCTTCATAAAATGTTTTCTAAAATGGACAAACACTTTCTTTACACTTTTACATCTTTTTAGTGGCTATGTGGCTCCCAACAGTGTTGGCACTTTTTCTGGGTAAGAATTTGATTCCCTTTTCTCCAAAGTCTTTAGACCATGTACAGTGCATTCGGAAAGTATTCAGACCCTCGACTTTTTCCCACATTTTGTTATGTTACAGCCTTACTCAAATGAATAATAAATAAAAAAAATCCCTCCTCATCAATCTACACACAATACCCAATAATGACAAAGCGAAAGCAGGTTTTTGTAAATTTTTGTAAATGTATTACAAATAAAAAACGGAAGTATCACATTTACATAAGTATTCAGACCCTTTACTCAGTACTTGGTTGAAGCACCTTTGGCAGCGATTACAACCTCGAGTCTTCTTGGGTATGACGCTACAAGCTTGGCACACCTGCATTTGGGAAGTTTATACCATTCTTCTCTTTTGGCTAACTCCAAGCGGGCTGTCATGCGCCTTTTTACTAAGGAGTGGCTTCCGTCTGGCCACTTTACCATAAAGGCCTGATTGGTGGAGTACTGCAGAGATGGTTGTCCTTCTGGAAGGTTCTCCCATCTCCACAGTGGAACTCTGGAGCTCTGTCAGAGTGACCATCAGGTTCTTGGTCACCTCCCTGACCAAGGCCCTTCACCCCGATTGCTCAGTTTGGCCGGGTGTCCAGCTCTAGGAAGAGTCTTTGTGGTTTCAATCTTCTTCCATTTAAGAATTAAGAATTTTTGGGGACCTTCAATGCTGCATAAATGTTTTGGTACCCTTCCCCAGATCAGTGCCTCAACACAATCCTGTCTCTGAGCTCTACGGACAATTCCTTCAACCTCATGGCTTGGTTTTCGCTCTGACATGCACTGTCAACTGTGGGACCTTATATAGACAGGTGTGTGCTTTTCCAAATTGACCACAGGTGGACTCCAATCAAGTTGTATAAACATCTGAAGGATGATCAATGGAAACAGGATGCACCTGAGCTTAATTTTGAGTCTCATACCAAAGGGTCTGAATACTTATGTAAATAAGGTATTTTTGTTTAATTTAAGACATTTCAAAAAACCTGTTTTCGCTTTGTCATTATGAGGTATTGTGTGGAAGAAAATGAAGAAAATGTATTTAATCCATTTTAGAATAAAGGCTGTAACATAACAAAATGTGGAAAAATGGAAGGGGTCTGAATCCTTTCCTAATGCACTGACCACCGTATGCTAATATAATTACATTATTTGCTCTACTGTGACACATCTATGTTTTTAGATCTCATTATCTATGTACAATCTATACATGTGTAACAGATACAACATACACATTACTTTTTGTGATCTTTCTTGTTAGATTTACAGTATGGGAATGTTTAGACTGTTTTATTTTCCCAGGTGCAGCCCCTGACCTCTTCTTCAGCCAGCAGTCCTTGAATGAGTCATTCAGTGACACCAGAGCAGGTGAACCATATGAGTGTATATGCTTATATGCTTTTTAAGACTTATCCTTCATGGTTTAGCTTAAAACAATCAAATATTGTAATATTGAGCAAGGACAAGGCTTTTTCTGTTACTTTTGTGGTAGTTTATATTTTTTATAATTGATTTGCAGTCTAAATGAACAACATTTGCCCCTATTCAACAGCTCACTGCTCACAGGGATTCATGGTTGACAAAGACATTCTCGGGAACGACATTTTGATGGTGAATGAACAGGACGTCTATCATTGCCAGCTTGCCTGCACTCAGAACCCTGGGTGTTCCCACTTCAGCTACCTGGGGTATAATCTATTTGAGTATTTGCGTTGCATGTCTGGGTGGTGGTCAGCAGGTCACACCACTTGTTTTGGTAAATTGTTGAAGGATGGGGCTAGAGAAATGTCACCACTCTTAAATGCAGAGCTATGGATTCAAGGACTGACTATCCATGAGATCAAAATGATAAACAGTATTTGTATGCAATTACATTGTCTACAAACAATTACAGTAAAACAGAGACCTTACAGAAGTGCATCAGTATTGTCTTTTACTTTCAAAACAGATTCCACTGCTATCAAAAGTATACAAATGGTCAACCAACTATGACAAACCAACCAGGAGTCATATCTGGTTACACTAGGAAGGGCTGCAGTGAAGGTATGGACCAATCTAACCTACTGTACGAATAGTACTCACAACTGTTAATAAACATGTTTTCAGCATTCACAGTGTCAAGGAGTTGCAAATAAGCTCTCAATTGAGATGACTGAGTGACCTAGCAGAACAACATTAGTATGAAAGGAGGTTTATTGAGCTACAAATAACTTCAGTTCCTATATACAGTACATCCATTGTAGTTTTATATGAACCAATGCTGTCCGTCTGTGAAACGAGAAGAAAGAAGACCAGGAAGTAACAATGTAATCCATAGAAGGCCCTTTGGAGGAAGGATTGTTGACATACATTAGACATTTGTGCCTTAAAACATAATTGAGAAATAATTATCGGAAGTTGTAATATTTGTGACATTTTGGCCTTACCCAGTCCTCCTTTAAGACTCCATAGTGTTTCATCTGTAGGTGCTGCAAAGCAAAAGTTGGTGTTATATGAAGCTTCGCCGCATTCACTGTAATATGAGTAGTATTTTGATTTCAATAATACATTTATTACATACATTTATGAATGTTGAATAATCAACAACATGAATATTTAAAATATAATTTGTTTGATTTGGCAAATCTTTTAATTAAAACAAAAGAAAATCATGATTTTTGCAAATGTGTGCTCATGTGGTTTCTATTGTGAGATAATAATTCAATACTGGTAAACATAGAACACAGAGGCTTGCTACTACACAATTCCAAAGTAATTTACAGCCTTCAAAGGACATTGGAAGAAAAAAGTTACTTATTTATTGTAAATAAGCTGAACCTCATTTCAGTGGCTGTCTCATCTTACCATTCCTATGTCCCTCTAGAAAAGAGAAGCAAGCAGACCATTGTCAGGATGTCTCTGAAATCTAACTCAGGAGCTGACCTCAATGACCCAGTGGTTAAGGAACAGATGTTGGTGCAAGTACAGTAGGCCACATCCAAAGTCAATGTCATGCTCACTCATTTCTCACTTTTCACATGATCTCCATTTTATATTCCAATTGATCATATTAATAAACTCAAATGCTCAATTAAAATATGAGTGCTGCTGGCTTTATCTGGTTTGATCATGTCTCATAGATCAGAAAGGAGTTTGCGAAGAACGGGAACTTCATCCAAGGCATACGCTGGAGAGAACTGCCGAATGGAGACGTTTTTCGCAAAACAGTGGAACTTGGAAGCCCTGAAGAAGGTAAACACTTTTTTGTGTCAGTTATGTAAATGTCCCTCCTCCATGTTTAGTCTGTTGTTCAGAGTCCCTTGTACAGTGTGTTGTTAGGTTTTGCATCCCATTGACTGTATGGAAATGAAGTAAGGTGTTCATGAACTAATTCCAGTGAGAGTCTTTGTACTGTTGTGTTTGTTTTCTAAGGTCAGTGTGGGTCTGGATGAAGACGACCAGTCATGATGATGCAGCAGGAGAGGGATGGAAGGTCCTAGAAAACTAAAATAGTACCACATGATAGATTATATACCTCATAATACAACATTATTTTAGTTAATGTTATGATAGTTTGATTTGTCTTATGAAAGAAAAATTAGGATAGATTTAAACGTTCCAATATTTTACTAATGTAACAAAAAATTATAATCTAAATGTTTTGTTGGTGTATGAATGTAATGTAATAATGTTTGTTTTACATAAGGGCAATTTGATTAGAGAAGAGAAGTGGAATCAAAAGGACATTTCAGTCGGGGATTTGCATTTAAACATTATTAATAATAAATATGTGACACACTCACTTATGAATGTTACTGTTGACATTCTTAAATAAAATATGTTTGATCAGTGACAACAGTATTACCATTAGATGAGATTGGGGTGCAAATCTCCTGAGTGGCGCAGTGGTCTAAGGCGCTGCATCGCAGTGCTAACTGTGCCACTAGAGATCCTGGTTCGAATCCAGGCTCTGTCGCAGCCGGCCGCGACCGGGAGACTCATGGGCGGCGCACAATTGGCCCAGCGTCGTCCAGGGTAGGGGAGGGAATGGCCGGCAGGGATGTAGCTCAGTTGATAGAGCATGGCGTTTGCAACGCCAGGGTTGTGGGTTCGATTCCCACGGGGGGCCAGTATAAAAAAATATGTATTCACTAACTGTAAGTCGCTCTGGATAAGAGCGTCTGCTAAATGACAAAAATGTAAATGTAAATGTAAATCACAACAATGTAGAATTATGTGCCCACTTCCAGGTGGCATGGTTCAGAGAACTGTAAAGATGGTGACAGACAGACTGTTGTGGGTATGTCACGGAATCAGCCGAGGCTGCCCCTCCTCCTTGCTCGGGCAGGCTTCGGCGTTCGTCGTCCCCGGAGTATTAGCTGCCACCGATCTATGTTTCGGTGTTTGTCTAGTTTGTCCTGATTGTTTGCACCTGTTTCCCATTATGTTACATTGTATTCCCTTTATAACCCCCTGTCTCTCATTAGTTATTGTGTGTGATTGTTTTCCGTGAGGTCAGCAGTGTTCGGGTGTATGCGTATTTTGTTCCTCTCTGTTTGGAGGTTTTGTTTGTATTTTGTTAGAAATCCCCCGGACGATTTCTTGTCCTAGTCTGCACCTGCACTCTTAGAAAAAATTGTTATACAGCTGTCATAGGATAACCCTTCAAATAATAGTTTACCTCAAATTAGACTCTATATTTTTTACTTCTATTTTTTACTTCTTTCGAAGTGCATGTTTGGTTAATCAAAGTTTATTCCATGTAGCTGTTCCATAGAGTAACTGCAATGCTACTTTGGTAGTCAAATCACCTTATCATCACTTTGTCATTTTGTTTAACTGGAAAGGTACAGCACTGCCTTGTTTACTCTCAGAAGGAAATTGTGCACATTAGTAAAGACTTAAAAACGAACCAATTCTTTCTTAGACATTTTCTTCTACATGAAATCTTTCAAACAGGTCTGGATTGGCAAATTATTGTGTTTTAACAACAATGCTTCTCCTGAGTTACAATATAAGGTTTGGGAGCATTAAACCATGCAATCTCTTCACAATGGCCATGATACAGCCAGTACTTCTACTCCTGCTATTGGGTAAGAGATCAGATGGGATGAATATTCCTCTCTTGGTATTATAAACCAACCTGCTATGGCTGTTCTCTAGTTGTCAAAGTAGTTGGGTAGTGGTTCAGAACCTGTCAACATCCAGTTGCGTACAATGAGTATCAGTTTAACCAACATTTGACATACAATCTACAGAAATCTCTCCTATAGTGAACACATTAATATTTTAGTACAGTGATTATGAAGTTGAAATACAAGTCCTAAGGTTGGTGTTGGTGTCACAATCTGAACAGAAAAAGAGATTGACCATCCCAAAAATAACATATTTCTGATGTGACATTTATCCCCACAGCAGCCATGTCTTCACCAGTGTTTGGGACTGAGATATCAGTACTGGAGGGAAGCTCTGTGACCCTTGTCTGCAGATACATTGGGGCTAAAAAGCTTGACACATGCTGGAGCAGAACTTGTGGAACCTTTCAGTGTACTGATCCCATAAAGGAAGATCAATCCAAATATAAAGTTAATGCTGGAGATGGAACAGTAAAACTCACCATTATAAACATTCAGCCTGTAGACAGTGGGAGCTACTGCTGCAGAGTCGAGATCCCTGGATGGTTCAATGATCTTAAACAATTCTACAGCCTGAGGGTAGTCAAAGGTAAGTGTTGCTCACTTCATACTAAAGGTAATCAATGGGTTTTGCTCAGTGCAGATGTCACCTTACAGTAGGAAGTATGAATGTTGTATTTCTGCATTACTATTGTGTTTCAGTGTGTTCCTGTGTTTTTTCTTCCTAACAGAGTCTGTACTGCTGGTAATGTCCTCTTGCTGCCTAGTTGTGCTTTATCCTGTCCCTTTCTGATGGTCTGTATGGTGAAATACAGTATGTCTTGGTTACAGCTTGTGAGAGGGACCTACTGGATGGAGTGGATTTTCTGGGGATCAATACAGAGAATAACCTAATTACAAATGAAAATGCAAGTCAGTGCAGGCAGGAATGCACCAACAATGACAAGTGCCAGTACTTCACATTTGTTGGGGAAAAGGCAGACATAAAAGAACACAGGTACATGCTCAAAAAAATATAAATATTTGTGCTTGGACAAATAAAGGCAGCAATATAAGTTTTAGATCAGCACCATTCTGATAACTACTACCACATTCTTTGTGATATTTATCCCACAGCAACAAGTGTTTCCAGAAGGCCGCAACTGGTGATACACCCGAAATTACAATACAGTACCTCCAACATGCAACCTCAGGCTACTCTCTGAGAAACTGCAGTGGTAAAGGTGAGTACATACAGTTAATGTATATTTGAGTCATCATTTGTTTTGGCCATTGAATATCTAGTCAATTAGTGTTTCTCAATATGCCTTTACAGACCAATGATGTGTGAAGTTCATATTCTGTAGTCTACAGAATACTATACAGTACTATCACTACTATGTATTCACTATTAGTCATTGATGCACAGGACACGTCCATATTCATGAAACAAATTAATCATAATAATATGCCATTTAGCAGACGCTTTTATCCAAAGCGACTTACAGTCATGCGTGCATACATTTTTGTGTATGGGTGGTCCCGGGGATCCCGGGGATCGAACCCACTACCTTGACGTTACAAGCGCCGTGCTCTACCAGCTGAGCTACAGAGGACCACAATTGGTTGGAGGTTTGAATGAGTTTGCAAATGTATCAATTTGCCTCTGTCACATTCTTTATATTACTCTGCTATCAAACAGTATGTGTTGCCTATATTTTAGAAAAGATAGTGGAAGCTAAAGATGGTATGAAAAATGTATGCACTCACTAACTGTAAGTCACTCTGGATAAGAGCGTCTGCTAAATGACTAAAATGTAAATGTAATGTTTGCCACTCAATACAACAAGCAGTCTGATAAGCATTTTCCTCTGTATTTCAAACAGTCACCTACTCAGCCAAAAACTACAGCCTTGTCCCTGAGAAGAAAAACTGGACAGAGGGACAAGAGTACTGTAGACAGCACTACACAAACCTGTCCATCATACACACAGAAGAGGATTGGAAGGCAATTCCAATCAAATCAAATCAAATCAATTTGTATTGGCCACATGCGCCGAATACAACAGGTGCAGACATTACAGTGAAATGCTTACTTACAGCCCTTAACCAACAGTGCATTTATTTTAAATAAAAAAGTACAATAAAACAACAAAAAAGTGTTGAGAAAAAAAGAGCAGAAGTAAAATAAAATAACAGTAGGGAGGCTATATATACAGGGGGGTACCGGTGCAGAGTCAATGTGCGGGGGCACCGGCTAGTTGAGGTAGTTGAAGTAATATGTACATGTGGGTAGAGTTAAAGTGACTATGCATAAATAATTAACTGTCACGATCGTCGAAGGAGGAGGACCAAGGCGCAGCGTGATATTCGTACATACTTATTTTATTAAGTGTACACACAATAAACAAAACAACTGTCCAACGGTACTAACAAACCAAAAGGAACAAGATCCCACAACTACTGTTCCCAATCAGAGACAACCAGCAACAGCTGACACTCGTTGCCTCTGATTGAGAACCACTCTGGCCAACATAGACATTCAACAACTAGAATCTACAACACAGAACACAAACACATAGAATCTACACACCCTGGCTCAACATATAGAGTCCCCAGAGCCAGGGTGTGACAGTACCCCCCCCCAAAGGCGCGGACCGCGACCGCGCCTAAACATAAACCAAACAGGGGAGGGCTGGGTGGGCATTCCTCCTCGGAGGCGGTTCCGGCTCCGGGCTTGACCACCACCCTCCAACCATCCCCCCGTAGCGCCCCTGGTCCAGTCTGGCCCCGCTGGCTGGAGCTGGACTGGACATCGTAGGAGCGGATTGCTTAGGCTCCGGTGTGGAGCAGCTGACCAGGCACCGGTGACCCAGGCACGGGTTGTGCCGGACTGACGACGCGCACCCCTGGCTTGGTGCGTGGAGCAGGAACGGGCCGGACCGGGCTGACGATGCGCACCCCTGGCTTGGTGCGTGGAGCAGGAACGGGCCGGACCGGGCTGGCAACGCGCACCATTAGCTTGGTGCGGGGAGCAGGAACAGGCCGGGCCGGGCTGGCAACGCGCACCATTAGCTTGGTGCGGGGAGCAGGAACAGGCCGGGCCGGGCTGGCAACGCGCACCATTGGCTTGGTGCGGGGAGCAGGAACAGGCCGGACCGGGCTGGCGACGCGCATCATTAGCTTGGTGCGGGGAGCAGGAACAGGCCGGGCCGGGCTGGCGACGCGCACCATTAGCTTGGTGTGGGGAGCAGGAACAGGCCGGGCCGGGCTGGCGACACGCACCATTGGCTTGGTGCGGGGAGCAGGAACAGGCCGGGCCGGGCTGGCGACGCGCACCATTAGCTTGGTGCGGGGAGCAGGAACAGGCCGGGCCGGGCTGGCGACGCGCACCATTAGCTTGGTGTGGGGAGCAGGAACAGGCCGGGCCGGGCTGGCGACACGCACCATTGGCTTGGTGCGGGGAGCAGGAACAGGCCGGGCCGGGCTGGCGACGCGCATCATTGGCTTGGTGCGGGGAGCAGGAACAGGCCGGGCCGGGCTGGCGACGCGCACCATTAGCTTGGTGCGGGGAGCAGGAACAGGCCGGGCCGGGCTGGCGACGCGCACCATTAGCTTGGTGCGGGGAGCAGGAACAGGCCGGGCCGGGCTGGCGACGCGCACCCCTGGCTTGGTGCGTGGAGCAGGAACGGGCCGGACCGGGCTGACGATGCGCACCCCTGGCTTGGTGCGTGGAGCAGGAAGCGGGGCGGAGCCGGGCTGGCAACGCGCACCATTAGCTTGGTGCGGGGAGCAGGAACAGGCCGGGCCGGGCTGGCAACGCGCACCATTAGCTTGGTGCGGGGAGCAGGAACAGGCCGGGCCGGGCTGGCGACACGCACCATTGGCTTGGTGCGGGGAGCAGGAACAGGCCGGGCCGGGCTGGCGACGCGCACCATTGGCTTGGTGCGGGGAGCAGGAACAGGCCGGGCCGGGCTGGCGACGCGCACCATTAGCTTGGTGTGGGGAGCAGGAACAGGCCGGGCCGGGCTGGTGACGCGCACCATTAGCTTGGTGCGGGGAGCAGGAACAGGCCGGGCCGGGCTGGCGACGCGCACCATTGGCTTGGTGCGGGGAGCAGGGACAGGCCGGGCCGGGCTGGCGACGCGCACCATTGGCTTGGTGCGGGGAGCAGGAACAGGCCGGGCCGGGCTGGCAACGCGCACCATTAGCTTGGTGCGGGGAGCAGGAACAGGCCGGGCCGGGCTGGCAACGCGCACCATTGGCATGGTGCGGGGAGCAGGAACAGGCCGGGCCGGGCTGGCGACGCGCACCGTAGGCTTGGTGCGAGGGACAGGAACAGGCCGGACCGTACTGGGAACACACACCACTGGCCTTAAACGGGGATCAGGAACGGGCCGGACCGGACTGGCAATACACCTCAATACCTCTCGCCGTGCCTCTACATCTTCCTTCCCTTTTCTCACCAATGGCTCCCGTAACCCGGTGGCCTTCTCTCCTCATCCACGAACTCGCCCCTTCTCTGCCTCCAGCAGCCCCGTCGTCCATGCCATGTGCCCCCCCCCTAAAAATGTTTTGGGGGTGCCTCTCGCCCGTCCGACCACGGCCCGGTTGGCGCTGCCTCTCCTCTCCTGCCTGGGTCTCCCCCTTCATAGCCCTCCGGCAATGGACGGCCTCCTCCTCCGTAATCTGCCCCCAACCGAGGAGGACATCTACTAATGTTACCTCCTGCGTGTGCTCCTGGACACGCTGCTTGGTCCTGGTGTGGTGGGATCTTCTGTCACGATCGTCGAAGGAGGAGGACCAAGGCGCAGCGTGATATTCGTACATACTTATTTTATTAAGTGTACACACAATAAACAAAACAACTAATGATACGTGAAGTCCAACGGTACTAACAAACCAAAAGGAACAAGATCCCACAACTACTGTGGGAAAACAGCCTGTCTAAATGTGGTTCCCAATCAGAGACAACCAGCAACAGCTGACACTCGTTGCCTCTGATTGAGAACCACTCTGGCCAACATAGACATTCAACAACTAGAATCTACAACACAGAACACAAACACATAGAATCTACACACCCTGGCTCAACATATAGAGTCCCCAGAGCCAGGGTGTGACATTAACAGAGTAGCAGCAGCGTAAAAAGATGGGGTGGGGGGTGGGGGTGGGGGGCAGTGCAAATAGTCCGGGTAGCCATGATTAGCTGTTCAGGAGTCTTATGGCTTGGGGGTAGAAGCTGTTGAGTAGTCTTTTGGACCTAGACCTGGCACTCCGGTACCGCTTGCCGTGCGGTAGCAGAGAGAACAGTCTATGACTAGGGTAGCTGGAGTCTTTGACAATTTTGAGGGCCTTCCTCTGACACCGCCTGGTATAGAGGTCCTGGATGGCAGGAAGCTTGGCCCCAGTGATGTACTGGGCCGTACGCACTACCCTCTGTAGTGCCTTGCGGTCGGAGGCCAAGCAGTTGCCATACCAGGCGGTGATGCAACCAGTCAGGATGCTCTCGATGGTGCAGCTGTATAATTTTTTGAGGATCTGAGGACCCATGCCAAATCTTTTCAGTCTCCTGAGGGGGAATAGGCTTTGTCGTGCCCTCTTCACGACTGTCTTGGTGTGTTTGGACCATGATAGTTCGTTGGTGGACACCAAGGAACTTGAAGCTCTCAACCTGTTCCACTACAGCCCTGTCGATGAGAATGGGGGCGTGCTCAGTCCTCTTTTTTTTTCCTGTAGTCCACAAACATCTCCTTTGTCTTGGTCACGTTGAGGGAGAGGTTGTTATCCTGGCACCACACGGCCAGGTCTCTGACCTCCTCCCTATAGGCTGTCTCATCGTTGTCGGTGATCAGGCCTACCACTGTTGTGTCGTCGGCAAACTTAATGATGGTGTTCAATCCTCTTTCGGTAATTTCAGTGGTGATGTGTGGATTGGGCTCCATAGGCCTGGTCCAACTGAAAAGTGGAGGTGGTCTGATGGAGAGGACTTCAAGTTCTTTAACTGGAAAACGGGCTATGGTGACCAGAACAATCATGCCTGCACCATTTCTGATGCATCTCAATGGACAACAGTGGAGTGTAAAGCGCAATATAAATATATGTGTCAGAACGGCGACAGTGAAATGCGGTAGGCGAAGTCACAAGCAGGACACAGAGCTACTGGAAACCGTACTTTAATGAAAGTAGCCAGTGAAAAGAAACTGTCTCCAACATCGGAGAAAACAAACAACCCGCACACTGCTGATGACGCAAACAATAACACACAACACACAATGCACGACAGAGGGTTAAATAGGGAATACAATACAACATAATGGGGAACAGGTGTACACAATCAGGACACAACAAGTCAAACACCGAAACATAGATCGGTGGCAGCTAGTACTCCGGGGACGACGAACGCCGAAGCCTGCCCGAGCAGGGAGGAGGAGCAGCCTCGGCTGATTACGTGACAGTACCCCCCCCTTGACGCGTGGCTCCAGCCGTGCGCCGACCCCGGCCTCGGGGACGGCCAGGAGGACGCGGAGCAGGGCGAGTCGGATGACTCCAGTGGAAGTCCCTCAACATGGAGGGATCTAGAATGTCCCTCCTGGGGACCCAGCACCGTTCCTCCGGACCGTACCCCTCCCACTCCACGAGATACTGCAGGCCCCCCGTCCGATGCCTCGAATCCAAGATGGACCGGACTGAGTACACCGGAGCCCCCTCGATGTCCAACGGGGGCGGAGGAGCCTCTCGTACCTCATTCTCCTGGAGTGGACCAGCCACCACCGGCCTGAGGAGAGACACATGAAACGAGGGGTTAATGCGATAATACCTGGGCAGTTGTAACCTATAACATACCTCGTTCAATCTCCTCAGGACTTTAAAGGGCCCCACAAACCGCCGACCCAGCTTCCGGCAGGGCAGGCGAAGGGACAGGTTTCGGGTCGAGAGCCAGACCCGGTCTCCTGGTGCATACACCGGAGCCTCACTGCGGTGGTGATCGGCGCTCGCCTTTTGCCGCCTGATGGCACGCTGCAGATGGACATGCGCAGCATTCCAAGTTTCCTCCGAGCGCCGAAACCACTCGTCCACCGCAGGGGCTTCGATCTGGCTCTGATGCCAAGGTGCCAGAACCGGCTGGTAACCTAACACACACTGGAAAGGCGTCAGGTTAGTAGACGAATGGCGGAGGGAGTTTTTGGCTATCTCTGCCCAGGGAATATATCCCGACCACTCCCCCTGCCGGTCCTGGCAATACGACCTCAGAAACCTACCCACATCCTGGTTAACTCTCTCCACCTGCCCATTACTTTCGGGGTGAAAACCTGAGGTAAGGCTAATCGAGACCCCCAGACGTTCCATAAATGCCCTCCAGACCCTAGAGGTGAACTGGGGACCCCGATCAGACACTATATCCTCAGGCACCCCATAATGCCGGAAGACGTGTGTAAACAGGGCCTCAGCAGTTTGTAGGGCAGTAGGGAGACCTGGCAGGGGAATGAGACGGCAGGCTTTAGAAAACCGATCCACAACGACCAATATCGTAGTGTTCCCCTGGGAGGGGGGAAGGTCCGTAACAAAATCCACCGATAGGTGAGACCACGGCCGTTGTGGAACGGGTAGGGGTTGTAACCTCCCCCCTGGGCAGGTGTCTAGGTGCCTTACACTGGGCGCACACCGAGCAGGAGGAAACATAAACCCTCACGTCCTTGGCTAAGGTTGGCCACCAGTACTTCTCACTAAGGCAGTGCACTGTCCAACCAATACCCGGATGACCAGAGGAGGGTGACGTGTGAGCCCAGTATATCAACCGGTCGCGAACCTCGAGTGGCACGTACCTCCGACACTCTGGACACTGAGGAGGAGTAGGGTCGGAACGCAACGCCCACTCGATTTCCGCATCCACCTCCCACACTACCGGTGCCACTAAACAAGACTCCGGGAGTATGGGGGTGGGCTCAATGGACCTCTCCTCTGTGTCATATAGTCGGGACAGGGCGTCTGCCTTAGCGTTCTGGGACCCTGGTATATATGTGAGCTTAAATACAAAGCGGGAAAGAAACATTGACCACCTTGCCTGGCGAGGATTCAACCTCCTCGCTGCCCGGATGTACTCCAGGTTACGATGGTCAGTCAGAATGAGAAAAGGGTGTTTAGCCCCCTCAAGCCAATGTCTCCACACCTTCAGGGCTTGAACCACCGCCAGCAGCTCCCTATCCCCCACGTCATAATTGCGCTCCGCCGGACTGAGCTTCTTCGAATAGAAAGCACAGGGGCGGAGTTTAGGTGGCGTACCCGAGCGCTGAGACAGCACAGCGCCGATCCCAGCCTCGGAAGCGTCCACCTCCACCTGGAATGCCAAAGAGGGATCCGGATGCGCCAGCACCGGAGCTGAGGTAAACAGGTCCTTCAAGCGTTTAAACGCCATGTCAGCCTCAGCTGACCACTGCAGGCGCACCGGACCCCCCTTTAGCAGAGAGGTAATGGGAGCTGCTACCTGTCCAGTGCCCCGGATAAACCTCCGGTAGTAATTGGCAAAACCCAAGAAGCGCTGCACCTCCTTTACCGTGGTCGGAGTCTGCCAATTACGCACAGCCGAAATGCGGTCAATCTCCATCTCTACCCCTGACGCGGACAACCAATGTCCCAGGAAGGAGATGGACTCCTGGAAGAACAGACATTTCTCCGCCTTCGCATACAGGTCATGCTCCAACAGTCTACCAAGCACTCGACGCACCAGGGACACATGCTCGGCTCGTGTAGCGGAATATATTAGGATGTCATCAATATATACCACAACACCCTGTCCATGCAAGTCCCGAAAAATCACGTCCACAAATGATTGGAAGACTGAAGGAGCATTCATTAACCCGTATGGCATGACGAGGTATTCATAGTGACCCGAGGTGGTACTGAATGCTGTCTTCCACTCATCTCCCTCCCTAATGCGCACCAGGTTGTACGCGCTCCTGAGATCTAATTTTGTGAAGAATCGCGCCCCGTGTAATGACTCCGTCATACTAGCAATCAGAGGGAGAGGATAGCTGTATTTGATGGTGATCTGATTTAGACCACGGTAATCAATACACGGGCGTAAACCCCCATCCTTCTTCTTCACAAAAAAGAAACTCGAGGAAGCAGGGGAAGTAGACGGCCGTATGTAACCCTGTCTCAAAGATTCGGTGACGTAGGTTTCTATAGCGGCCGTCTCCTCCTGAGATAGAGGATACACGTGACTACGTGGAAGCGCAGCGCCTACCTGGAGGTCTATCGCACAATCCCCCTGTCGATGAGGTGGTAATTGAGTCGCCTTCCTCTTACTGAAGGCGAGAGTCAAATCGGCATACTCAGGTGGAATATGCAAGGCGGGATCTTGGTTCGGGCTTTCCACCGTCGTTGCCCCTACGGAAACGCCTAAACACCGCCCAGTACACTGATCAGACCATCCCTGGAGAGCTCTCTGCTGCCATGAAATGTTGGGGTCATGAGCTGTTAACCAGGGAAGCCCCAACACCACGGGAAACGCAGGAGAATCAATCAAATACAACCGTACTATCTCCTCATGACCCTCCTGCGTTTTCATCCGGAGAGGCGCCGTGACCTCCCTAATCAACCCAGACCCCAACGGGCGGCTATCTAGGGCATGAATGGGGAAGGGCACATCAACAGGCACGATAGGAATCCCTAACTGATAAGTGAACTGGCGATCAATGAAATTCCCAGCTGCGCCTGAATCTACTAGCGCCTTATGCTGGGAGTGAGGAGAAACCTCGGGAAACACCACTTTAATACACATATGATCAGCAGAGAGCTCTGGGTGAGTTGGGTGCCTACTCACCTGGAATGACTCATCAGTGCGTCGCCCACTGCCTCGATTCCTAGGAGACCCTCCCCAGCACCGACCAGCAGTGTGTCCTCTGCGGCTACAGTTGGTGCAGGGGACCGCCTCCCTCCTGGTCTCCCTTCTGGTCTCCCTAGCACCAGCACCCCCGAGCTCCATAGGGGTCGGCTCGGAAGTGCTGGGGGATGGAATGGACGGCCCCTAATCCGGACATCCGCGGGTAGCCAACAGGGTATCCAGGCGAATCGACATGTCCACCAGTTGGTCAAAGCTGAGGTTGGTGTCCCTGCAGGCTAATTCCCGACGCATGTCCTCCCTCAGGCTGCATCTGTAGTGGTCGATGAGGGCCCTCTCATTCCATCCCGTATTGGCGGCTAGCGTCCGGAAGTCCAGCGCGAACTCCTGCGCGCTCCTCCTGCCCTGTCTAAGGTGGAATAGACGCTCACCCGCCGCTTTACCCTCTGGAGGATGATCGAATACTGCCCGGAAGCGGCGGGTGAACTCTGCATAGCTGACCGTAGCAGCGTCTATCCCACCCCATTCGGCGTTGGCCCACTCCAGCGCCTTGCCGGACAGACAGGAGATGAGGGCGGACACGCTCTCGTATCCCGAGGGCGCCGGGTGAATGGTTGCTAGGTAGAGTTCAACCTGGAGTAGGAAACCCTGACACCCGGCCGCGGTGCCATCATAAGCCCTCGGGAGCGAGAGCCGAATCCCACTGGACTCTGGAGATGGACCGATGGGTATGGCTGATGGTGGTGGCATCGTAGGAGGAGGTGTGGGCAAACCTCCCCTCTCCCATCGCATCAAATTGTCCATCACTTCTTGCATGGTGGTGCCCAGGTGCTGGATCCTGGCCTCTTGGAGGATTACGCGCTCCTCCAGTGATCCCCTAGGCACAACCGATCCTGCTGACTCCATGGTGGTGTGTTATTCTGTCAGAACGGCGACAGTGAAATGCGGTAGGCGAAGTCACAAGCAGGACACAGAGCTACTGGAAACCGTACTTTAATGAAAGTAGCCAGTGAAAAGAAACTGTCTCCAACATCGGAGAAAACAAACAACCCGCACACTGCCGATGACGCAAACAATAACACACAACACACAATGCACGACAGAGGGTTAAATAGGGAATACAATACAACATAATGGGGAACAGGTGTACACAATCAGGACACAACAAGTCAAACACCGAAACATAGATCGGTGGCAGCTAGTACTCCGGGGACGACGAACGCCGAAGCCTGCCCGAGCAGGGAGGAGGAGCAGCCTCGGCTGATTCCGTGACAATATGTGTCAACGAGGTAAGGACTGACTCACTGACTAACCCATTGTCTTTCTTTAACTCACTCACTCCCTCTTTCATCAATGGAAAATCTAAATTGTCATTGAACAAATGGGATTGATTGATTGATTGATTGATTGCACAACACCTACTCAAATGCTGTTTTCATCATCTAATCAGATATCAAAGCACTTTATTATTTAGGTTATCACCTGTAACTTCCAAGTTTATTTCTTATTGTGCGAAGTCATTAACTGTCTCATGAAATCTGATGTGTCAGTTTTCATCTTCCCTCCTATAAGTTCATCATGGTAATGGAACAACAGAGAAGGTCTATGAGCTGATGCCTGGGCCAAAGAACCAGAATAATGCTGTGACAGACTGCAGGACAATACATGGCAGAGAACTGGTGAGTATCTGTAACCAGAAAGAACAGGAAGCCTTTGATGAGGTGGCTAAGCAGGAACACATCTGGATTGGACTAAAGAATGAGAACAACATATGGAATTGGTCCAGTGGTGAACCATTTCAGGAATGGGACAATCCCATGGGAGGTGGAAACTGTGTAAAGCTGAACTCAGAAAATGGCAGAAAATGGAAACCAGAAAATGGTTCTACTCAAAGAGCTTTCCTGTGCTGAACCCGGTGATAATGTTATCAAACTAGTGTTGACAGTCAGTCATCATCTATGACAAAGTTGTGTAGAATCTACACAAAGAAACTCCAAGTTTTAATATGAGGAAATATTTTATATAAGTACTTTGTTTTTGTTTCATTGATCAACATGATAGGAAACAGGCACTTATATGTGTGTATTCTACTTCATTCTGACACAGATGAACATCCTTTTAACACCACTGGGGATTTGTCCACACCTGCTACCACCAGCCCTACTTCAACTGGACCTCCCTCTAGCAAGACGTCCACCACACCACTACTAATGGACAGTCCACCACTTCACCACCTACCACTACTAATGGACAGTCCACCACCTCACCACCTACCACTACTAATGGACAGTCCACCACCTCACCACCTACCACTACTAATGGACAGTCCACCACACTTGGTCCACCACACCACCACTACTAATGGACAGTCCACCACCTCACCACCTACCACTACTAATGGACAGTCCACCACCTCACCACCTACCACTACTAATGGACAGTCCACCACCTCACCACCTACCACTACTAATGGACAGTCCACCACCTCACCACCTACCACTACTAATGGACAGTCCACCACACCACCACCTACCACTACTAATGGACAGTCCACCACCTCACCACCTACCACTACTAATGGACAGTCCACCACCTCACCACCTACCACTACTAATGGACAGTCCACCACCTCACCACCTACCACTACTAATGAACAGTCCACCACCTCACAACCTACCACTACTAATGGACAGTCCACCACACCACCAACCTCAACTTCCAGTGGACAACTGACCTCATCAGGTCCCACCTCCCCAGACAGGAAGCCCACATCCTCCCCCAGTAGTACAACTTCTCCACTCCATCCTGGTGAGTGTCATTTTTACACTTTAGTCATTTAGCAGACGCTCTTATCCAGAGGGACTTACAGTTAGTGAGTGCATACATTTTCATTCTGGCCCCCCGTGGGAAACGAACCCACAACCCTGGCGTTGCAAACGCCATGATCTACCAACTGAGCTACTGGGGACTACAGACATGGAGCTACATTCTGTACCAATCTGCACAAAGGTGTACAAGTGGCAATTGTTGGGCTTTTAATGGCAGATAAGACCGTAAGTGTATGTGTATTTGTGGTATTGTGTTTATGAACTTGCATTTACATGTGTGCAATTTCATGTTTGTGTTTTGTCCATGCAGATTACCTGCACTACTTCAACGAGTCCAAGAGCTGGATCAATGCCCTGGAGTTCTGTAAAAGTCGTGTCTCCAAGTCCAACCTGGTGCACATCACCAACCAGACCGTGCAGGCTGATGTGACCCAGCTCCTGGCCAACGTGGAGCTGCCATGTGGGGGAGTGTGGATTGGTCTGGAGCGGTCCATCTTTGAGTGGAGTGCCCCCTGGCTGTGGACCAGTAGTGATGTTGATAAGGTGGTGAAGTACAGAGAATGGCACAGCTGCTTCCCCCTCAACCCCATCAATTACCACTGTGGTAAGATGGTCCGGGTTGGTAATGGAGAACTGAAGTGGCTGGATGCTTCCTGTCATCAGGAATTACCATTCATCTGTGAAGGTGCGTTGCTCAACTTTTGAGCTCCTATTTTAGGGCTTGTTAATAAGTGGGATGGAACATTCAGAACATTGCAGATAGACAAATATTACATAGAACTGTCATGGTTTACTGCAGAATAGAGATTGACTGTCTTGACGTACCATCATGTCAGCTCTATGCAATGTATTACTTTATGCAATGCTCTGATTATACCTCCCTATTGAATAAGGCTCAACCCACATCCCAGACATCCACCCCTCTACAGTTGGCTACTATCTGCACTGCTCTTTTCTCCCTTTAACTCCCTACCTTTTACAGAGTCTAGACTCACTCTACTAGTAATAGTCTTTTGAATCAGCCCAAACATAATGGCAAGGCCTGGTCATATAAGATAAATCCATGTTCTCTTATCCTGTATATGATGTTTCAACAGATCTCCACTAGAGGGCTCTCCATGGCAGCCTGGACAGTCTGCAGATAGACACAACACTGATCTGCCAGAGAGACTATCACTCATGGTCTGGAAGGAACTTGCATTTCAATTCATTATATTATTATACCACTATTACTATTATTAATATTATTACTACTTTAACTTATTATTATCATCTCTATTACATGATATTACTTAATGATACTGTACTGACATATACTGACTCATAAACATTGTAATTTGACCTATAATTTACTGTAATACTTTGATTATTTAAAAATAGAGTAAAGAAAGGTAAAGTAAAATGTATTAACTGAAAGTGTAGTATTTAACTCCTGTGTGATCTGTACTGTTTGAGAACGCTATTTAGTTAGAATGTAATTATTGTTCTGAATAAACATCCATTTAGTGTTTGATTAGTGTGGAATTTCATTCTTCATAGAAAGTGCATTGAGTGATGAATCAAAAGCAATTAAAATGGTCATAATCTAACCCTAAGATTTGAGAGGTATTTAGTGATGTCTAGTCTAAAGCGACTTTATGAATATTTTCAGCAGGAAAAGGAGTCCATCTCAACTGTCAGCAACAATGAACCTGGTATCTCAGACAACACTTTTTGGCCTAATAGGCCCTTTTCACGATGACGTCATCTAACTTCCGCCTTTCCGCGTAGCAGGTTAACTTCATTTCCGTTCGCCCGTAACCTGAGACTTCTCAACGAAAATACAACTGTTGACCACTAACTAGCAAGCTAGCTACTTGAAGAAATTCCAAAAGGTACGTTTAAGTTAAATTAGTAAAGTTAAGAGTAATAATGTTTACGTATATGCAATGGTTTGTAACTTGCTAACGTTATTGTTAATTCATAATTGTTCACTGCCTTAGTTACTTAAAAGTGGGCTAACGTTAGCTAACAACAACTTAGTACCAGATACCGATAACGTTAAAAGGTAGCGTTACATTGCTGCCTGGCTGTAATGTAACAAGTTTACTTAGCTAGCTATCTAACCCTTTGTTAGGCAGTTAGTTTATTCATGAATGTATAGTAACTCACCTATTCAAATACTGTTGTGCATGATAGCTAGATAAATATTGATTCCTGGTCAAAGCTGAATGTTAAAAAAATCTCCTCAGCTCAGCAGGGAGGACACTCTTAAGACCCAGGCCATCGCCCGGCTGAGGATTTTAGTCGAGAGGGCCATACGGAGGGTGAAGGAGTACCATATCTGGGATGGGCTTGTTCCTCTTTCCACAGTGGGTTCAGTGAATCAGCTGTGGGCCATCTGCTGCCTCATGTCGAACTATCAGGGACCTCTTGACATTAAAGGAGACAAACCAGTCTGATGTTTTTGTCAACTGGAAGTTGTATATTTCCTGAGTAAGCTAGATGGGCTGTAAATAGAAGTACTTTTATATTACTGTATTGTATGTACAAAAAATGTAAATATGAATTAACTTTGTTGGTAATTTAATTGATCTAATGTTATACTGTATGTTTTTGTTAAGGGTAATAACTTTTTCATAGCTATTAATGAACCTAATGTGATATATTGTAAAAATATCCAACTATTAACCATGTTATGTGCTTATGTGTCATGGCACTGATGGAACTATTAAATATATGTTTGCAAGCAACTGCTTCCAATCCTTTTTGATTTTGGTAAGAGCATTTACAACATCGCAATCCTTTTCAAGATTTGTATTTCAATACATAGATATACAGTATATAACACAATTAAGTTCATTTGCAGTTAAAGAAAAACATGTCGACATTTACATCACAATCCTTTTCAAAATGTGTGTTTCAGTACATAGGAGATATACAGTATATGACAAGTTAATTTGCAGTTAAAGAAAAAAAATGTCAAAGGTTCACCTTCCACATTTACCTTAACACTATTTACACATAAAATTCTGCCTTATGTTTTATAACTTAAGAAGACATCCATGTAGATGTTATAATAGAAATGATCAAGCTTCTGTCGCATTGAGTGGATAATCTCCTCATCCCTAAAGATTCTCTCAACTGTGAAGTCAGTGCGGGTATCTGTAATGAAGTCACACCACTGAAGTCCGCTTAAGGCGAGTTGGCCTTGAACCTGATAGTAGTATTTGTGGCTCTTCTTAAGGCAGGCCTGGCCTTTAACTGTGATCAGGTGTTTAACTTGGGTAACATTTTCAACATCGCAACTCTTAACCTCAGCAAGACCAAATGGTGGTGCTTCTGTTGGGCAGAAGACTTTAGCATCCGGGCTGGCTGCAAGGTGAGGTGAATCAGGGTGGATGATGACCCCGCATTGTTTCAGAGAGACATCACAAAAATCAGAATATTGCCTCAGTATCTCAGGTTCCAGATCCAACCCTCTTCTCATAGCAGCTGTCTGAGGAGTTCCTCTCAGAATGCGGGTTGCCAAAGCCTTGGCAGACAACTCCCCACGAACATGGCATATTTCACGGAATCTGCTGGCTGTCAGTCGGGGTTTGCGTACCTGGCTCCACAGCTGGCATTCTGACTGCATTCTTGTTTCTGCTTCAATAGCAGCAGACATCTCCTCTGACACAATCAGGCTGTCCAAATGACATTGTTGTATGTAGTTGGGCTCAAAATCAATTGGAAAATTTAAAGTTATAACCTTCAATAGGCAACTGAGGAAACTCACTGGCACCAGGGTGTTTAATAATATCTCTACTTAATTCTAGAGGGCACTGGTAAGAAAGCACAGACCCAAATGGCACAGGGCCAAATTTAGAGTCCACCAAATTAAGGCCCTCAAGCCCGTGCAGCAATTTGCAAATCCCTGGTTGTGGGACGGATGTCTTTCAGTTTCTCAGCACTGGCCATGACGTGAGGATCCGGAATAGGCCCTGGCATGAAAGTGAGATATGTCAAGTTTAGATTTCATTAAATGCCACCTTATCTTTTTCACTAAAAAAGACAACCACACTCATCCAGTCTCGTACATGCTTCTAATACAAATAAAAAAATATCCACTGAAAGTCTATATAAAAAGTAACAAATAATAATCACTTTTATGTTTGTATTATTTTAGAAATGCACTAAAGTCTTTGTGCTCTAGTACAGGCGGGCTCATTCAGACTCACCATCATAGGCTCGGTACAGTGTGCACTTCACACCAGCTCTGACACTTGTTTTTTTCTTAGCCGCTGGTTTACACACCGCCATATCATTGGTGGCCTCTGGTACAATTCCCTGTGATATAATAATGATGAACAATACATTGTCAAAAGTCAATACAAACTGCAAAGTTCTGCATCAGTGTAACAAATAATGTCTGACCTGTGTCCTAGGCCGGTGCCAGGTCTGCAGTGCGCTGGTGCATGACAGAGGCAATGGCACTGTCTTAAAGCCCATGGTAACATAGTGAGCACTTTGAAAAGAAGTGCTACTATGTGATTACATAGTGCTTTCCCAGCAGAGCAGGAACATGACATGTGATTGAGTACCACAGGAACCTCTGCAGAGTCTAGTGTAACCTGTTCATAGAGACATAACAATTAGTGCTGTACTTACAAAACATTTTTTCTACGTTTCATTATAAACTACTGTACACAATTTTCAAAACCCAATTTCTTTTTTTTAATTAAGAAAAATTGGCTGTTCTGAAACCTTTGACAAGTAGTGCCAACACTTATCGAAAATTTGAACATTTTGAGTTATCACAGAATCTTTCCCAGTCTTTATTGCCGACAACAACCCACATCGGTTTGTAAGAATTTCGTTGTGTATTAAGTTTAATGATACAAAATCAGAGCTCAGACTGAGAAACAAACTGATCCACAGTGGAACTTTGTGGAATCATTCTTATTAAATCTGCAACCGCAGCAAAACACAACAAAAAGAAAACTTATCTATCTTAACCTATCTTATCATAATGTTAGAGAACTGTTTATCTGAGAAACCTGAAGCCGATGAGCCTCCTCATTTTTCTTCATGGACCTGTAACATCGCCCTCTCACTGTCACCTCACCGTTAACTACACTTGAGACTGTTTCAATACAGTGATTGGGAGAAAGGGGCGCAGCATTAGCCATTAATACATTACTGACTCTTATCTTACGGTCGATACAAACAGCAGTAATATTAAAAAGAGGCTGCAAAACAGAAACTCGTCAGCTCATAACCTTCGCTAGCATAGGGCTAATTTAAGCTAAATAAAGATAAACACGTACCTTCATAATCAAACAGGTAACCTTCAACGAAGAACTTGTAGCCTTTATCAAGCTTCGATCTTGAAGTAAGGGACCACTTGTCAGCAAGTCGTTCTACGTCGTTAAGTCGTATTGGTGGCAGATGTGAAAGGGACTGGGTGAACTCCATAATGATGTGCTACTAGCTAAGCGTTCCTAAGCGACACCGGATGTAAACATAACCTGCATCGCGGCAGAACGGAAGTTGTCTGACGTCACGTGAAAAGGGCCTATACAGCCATTAGATTTTCAGGGGGGGGCGAGATGTCTGTGACATCTGTAATGTTGACACATAATGGGCTATATTTATGTAAAACTGCTCTCCAAACCATACACTCAAATTTTCCCAGGTGCAGCCCCTGACCTCTTCTTTAGCCAGCAGTCCTTGGATGAGACCTTCACCAACACCTGAGCAGTAGACCCATGTGAGTATTTATGCTTATATACAAGTGGCGGTCGGTGCCGTTTATGATGAGGGAGGACAATTCTTTTTTTTCATGAGCATGGTTTATTCATATTCCATTAACCCAGTTTAATGTAACATCGATTGGTTTAGGCTACTATATGATACTCAAAATTTCCCTATACCCATCATGAGGTTGCTACAACCTAGCCTATGAATGAGAGTTTACGACGTAGGTGCACACAGGTCGAGAGAAAATGTTGAGATGACAGACAGTGACTCATGGACAGACAGTGACACTTTCAATACCGCCTTGCACACTCTTGCCTGCATCTAGCTTATCTAGGGTGTAATCATTAGTCCAACAGTTGCAAACGAGAGTTTCTGTTGGACAAATTCAGGTATTTTTATCCCTGTTTCATTTGCTTCCATTTAAGAAACATTTTTCAACAGAATTGGCGGAATGAATACACCCCTGATAACGCATAAACACAGTTCACTTTCATAGAAGCCACGTTGTATTCATTCTAGCCTCTATGCACTCTCCTTCCCTAACCTTTTCCCTTCGTTTGTGGACTTCAATGAACAACACATCAGCTGTAAGTGAGCAGGCAAAAAAAACGTTCTAAGCCAAACCATGTCATAACCGCTACACACAGCCTATGTCATTGTCCCCATATTAGCTAAAGTAACGTCCTAGTCAACATAGCTAATAGAACTAATGTGTTAGTAAATCTGCTACAATCATGCAGTAAAATTACAGTGTATGGTCACAGTTACGCCGGATGGCCCCGGTGGCAATAAATAAAACCAAAAGCTTACCTTGACTTGGAAGAGTTCCAGTGTTGTGTTGGATAGTCATAGCCAACTAGCTAACATAGCATCCCTCTTTTTTGAGCCGGGTGTTTGAGTAACTAAACTAGCCAGCTGCATTTGCTGGCCTCCTCAGTGAAATGAAATTCACTGAGGAGGATGGTCCTCCCCTTCCACCTCTGATATATAGTATATAATTAATGCTTTAGTGTAAATCAATCTAATATTGTAATATTGAGCACACACAATCAGCCTCATCTTGGTGGTAGTAACTGTTGCTCTCTGACCCTTAAGGGCCATTGACAGACTGAACACGCCTCTCTGGACAATGGAGACTGCTCTCTGAAGAGATCGTTCCTTTGCACTGGAAGTAAGACTATCATCTTTTTTTATTTCACGTATATATTTTTGATAAACAGACAGAAAGAGAGGATGACAGTAGGGAAAGTTAGACAGAGGTTGCATCAAAGGGCATGAGGCCAGATTCAAACCTACGCTGACACCATAGACATGTGTACCAGAGGCTGTGGCATTACCGCTAGACCAGTCAGGCCACAAGACTGCCATCTTATTGGCGTTATTGGGGTTTATATCTGTAAGACAGGTGCAGGTGTGGCATTTAAGCCCCAATAGGGTCCCACTTTAACAAGCAGTGTCAGATGCCGGACACAACAATGCTTCATGTTGTCTACACCACTGTCAGATGCCATCTCTCTCTCCCCACTCTTACCAGGGATTAATGCAAATATATGTGCTCATGTGGTTTCTAATATCAGATAATATTTCCATAATGTTGAACATAGAATACAGAGGCTAGCTACTGCACACTTCCAAAGTAATTTATAGCCTTTAAATGGAAGTGGAAGAAAAGTTATATTTATTGTAAATAAGCTGAATCTCATTTGAGTGGCTGCTACCATTCTAGAAGCAAGCAGACCATTGTCAGGATGTCTCTGAAATCTAACTCAGGAGCTGACCTCAATGACCCAGTGGTTAAGGAACAGATGTTGGAGCAGGTAGAGTAGGCCACATCAGAAATCAATGTCATGCTCACTCATTTCTCACTTTTCACATGATCTCCATTTTATATTCCTATTGATCATATTAATAAACTCAAATGCTCGATTAAAATAGGAGGGCTGCTGGCTTTATCTGGTTTGATAATATCTCATAGATCAGAAAGGAGTTTGCGAAGAACGGGAACTTCATCCTAGGCATACGCTGGAGAGAACTGCCGAATGGAGACGTTTTTCGCAAAACAGTTGAACTTGGAAGCCCTGAAGAATGTATACACATTGTTGTGCCACAGTTACGAAAAATACCCTCCTCGTGTTTAGTCTGTTGTTCAGAGTCCCTTGTACAGTGTGTTGTTAGATTTTGCATCCCATTGACTGTATGGAAATGAAGTAAGGTGTTCATGAACTAATTCCAGTGAGAGTCTTTGTACTGTTGTGTTTGTTTTCTAAAGTCAGTGTGGGTCTGGATGAAGACGACCAGTCATGATGATGCAGCTGGAGAGGGATAGGAGGTCCAAGAAAACTAAAATAGTCCATTATAAATAATATATTAAATAAGATTATTAAATAATTTTTTGTATGAAATAAAAATATGAAGTATATTTATATTAGTCTAGATTTAGACTTTACAATGTTTTACTAATGTAACATCAAATTATAATATTTTGTTGGTGTTTGAATGTATTGTGATAATAAAGCTTGTTGTACGTAAGGGCAATTTGATTAGTGAAGAGAAGAGGATATTCAAGTTTGTAGTTATAACGTATGGTGACAACTTTCAGTGAGAGATTGTCAGAGGGTAAAAATGTTCATAATGAGAAAAAAAATGTTACACACTCACTTATGTAACTGTCCACATTCTTAAATAAAATATGTTTGATTAGTGACAACAGTATTACCATTTTCACCCTCCACCAAGCATCTTGAATTATGTACACATGTCCTGGTGCTATGGTTCAGAGTACTGTAAAGATGGAGACAGACAGACAGACATTTGTGGGTGTGACAGAATGACAGACTCCATGTTATGAAGCTAAGCAACATTTGGATATCATTTTAATTTCCCCTGTTGTCATGGTTTGTTGACTTTGGCAGCTATTACAGTCATATACACAGGCTCATGGATAGCAGGGTAGGGGTGTGGGGTTCATGCCTGTATTCTTGTAGTTGATGGCTGTTATACGTTAATCAGCTTGATCAATCAACCACCATGAATCATTTAGCAAAGGTTCAAAGTATTTGACACCCTACATTTTATTTATTATGTAGTTATTTAGCAAATGCATTTATCTAAATAGACGTAGTAAAATCACACCCTAACCACTGGTAGCACTGGGATCCTCAACATGGGGGCCCCTCAGGGGTGCGTGCTTAGTCCCCTCCTGTACTGCCTCATTAAGCTTGCTGACAACACGGGGGCCCCTCAGGGATGTGTCCTCAGTCCCCTCCTGTACTCCCTGTTCACCCATGACTGCACGGCCAGGCACGACTCCAACACCATCATTAAGTTTCCCGACGACACAACAGTGGTAAGCCTGATCACCAACAACGATGAGACAGCCTATAGGGAGGAGGTCAGAGATCTGGCCGTGTGGTGCCAGGATAACAAACTCTCCCTCAATGTGTTCAAGACAAAGGAGATCATTGTGGACTATACGAAAAAGAGGACCGAGCACGCCCCCATTTTCAATGACGGGACTGTAGTGGAGCAGGTTGAGAGCTTCAAGTTCCTTGGTGTCCACATCACAAAAAAACTATCATGGTCCAAACACACCAAGACAGTCGTGAAGAGGGCACGACAAAGCTTATTCCCCCTCAGGAGTCTGAAAAGATTTGGCATGGGTCCTCAGATTCTCAAAAAGTTCTACAGCTGCACCATCGAGAGCATCCTGACTGGTTGCATCACTGCCTGGTATGGCAACTACTCTGCCTCTGACCGCAAGGCACTACAGAGGGTAGTGCGATGGCCCAGTACATCACTGGTGCCAAGCTTCCTGCCACCCAGGACCTCTACACCAGGCGGTGTCAGAGGAAGGCCCTAAAAATTGTCAAAGACTCCAGCCACCCTAGTCATAGACTGTTCTCTCTGCTACCGACAGCAAGCTGCAGATGATAAGTTCATTAGAGTTACCAGCCTCAGAAATTGTATCCTAAATAAATGCTTCACAGAGTTCAAGTAACAGAAACATCTCAACATCAACTGTTCAGAGGAGACTGCGTGAATCAGGCCTTCATGGTCGAATTGCTGCAAAGAAACCACTACTAAAGGACACCAATAAGAGGAAGAGACTTGCTTGGGCCAAGAAACACGAGCAATGGACATTAGACCGGTGGAGATCTGTCGTTTGGTCTGATGAGTCCAAATGAGAGATTTTTGGTTCCAACCGCCGTGTCTTTGTGAGACTCAGAGTAGGTGAACGGATGATCTCCGCATGTGTGGTTCCCACCGTGAAGCATGGAGGAGGAGGTGTTATGGTGTGGGGGTGCTTGGCTGGTGACACTGTCTGTGATTTATTTTGAATTCAAGGCACACTTAACCAGCATGGTTCCACAGCATTCTACAGCGATATGCCATCCCTACTGGTTTGCTGGGACAATCATTTTTTTCCCAACAGGATAATGACCCAGCACACCTCCAGGCTGTGTAAGGGCTATTTGACCAAGGAGAGTGACGGAGTGCTGCATCAGATGACCTGGCATCCACAATCACCTGACCTCAACCCAATTGAGATGGTTTGGGATGAGTTGGACCGCAGAGTGAAGGAAAAGCAGCCAACAAGTGCTCAGCATATGTGGGAACTCCTTCAAGACTGTTAGAAAAGCATTCCTCATGAAGCTGGTTGAGAGAATGCCAAGAGTGTGCAAAGCTGTCATCAAGGCAAAGGGTGGCAACTTTGAAGAATCTAAAATCTAAAATATATTTTGATTTGTTTAACACTTTTTTGGTTACTACATGATTCCATATGTGTTATTTCATAGATTTGATGTCTTCACTATTATTCTACGATGTAGAAAATTTTACAAATAAAGAGAAACCCTTGAATGAGTAGGTGTGTCCAAACTTTTGACTGGTACCGTACATATTACCTCGACTAATCTGTGCCTCCGCACATTGACTCTGTACCTGTACCCCCTGTATATAGCCTCGCTACTGTTACAGTGGGGAAAAAAGTATTTAGTCAGCCACCAATTGTGCAAGTTCTCCCACTTAAAAAGATGAGAGAGGCTCCTCTGTCCTCCACTCGTTACCTGTATTAATGGCACCTGTTTGAACTTGTTATCAGTATAAAAGACACCTGTCCACAACCTCAAACAGTCACACTCCAAACTCCACTATGGCCAAGACCAAAGAGCTGTCAAAGGACACCAGAAACAAAATTGTAGACCTGCACCAGGCTGGGAAGACTGAATCTGCAATAGGTAAGCAGCTTGGTTTGAAGAAATCAACTGTGGGAGCAATTATTAGGAAATGGAAGACATACAAGACCACTGATAATCTCCCTTGATCTGGGGCTCCCACGAAGATCTCACCCCGTGGGGTCAAAATGATCACAAGAACGGTGAGCAAAAATCCCAGAACCACACGGGGGACCTACTGAATGACCTGCAGAGAGCTGGGACCAAAGTAACAAAGCCTACCATCAGTAACACACTACGCCGCCAGGGACTCAAATCCTGCAGTGCCAGACGTGTCCCCCTGCTTAAGCCAGTACATGTCCAGGCCCGTCTGAAGTTTGCTAGAGTGCATTTGGATGATCCAGAAGAGGATTGGGAGAATGTCATATGGTCAGATGAAACCAAAATATAACTTTTTGGTAAAAACTCAACTCGTCGTGTTTGGAGGACAAAGAATGCTGAGTTGCATCCAAAGAACACCATACCTACTGTGAAGTATGGGGGTGGAAACATCATGCTTTGGGGCTGTTTTTCTGCAAAGGGACCAGGACGACTGATCCGTGTAAAGGAAAGAATGAATGGGGCCATGTATCGAGATTTTGAGTGAAAACCTCCTTCCATCAGCAAGGGCATTGAAGATGAAACGTGGCTGGGTCTTTCAGCATGACAATGATCCCAAACACACCGCCCGGGCAACGAAGGAGTGGCTTCGTAAGAAGCATTTCAAAGGTCCTGGAGTGGCCTAGCCAGTCTCCAGATCTCAACCCCATAGAAAATCTTTGGAGGGGAGTTGAAAGTCCGTGTTGCCCAGCGACAGCCCCAAAACATCACTGCTCTAGAGGAGATCTGCATGGAGGAATGGGCCAAAATACTAGCAACAGTGTGTGAAAACCTTGTGAAGACTTACAGAAAACGTTTGACCTGTGTGATTGCCAACAAAGGGTATATAACAAAGTATTGAGAAACTTTTGTTATTGACCAAATACTTATTTTCCACCATTAATAATTTGCAAATAAATTCATTAAAAATCCTACAATGTGATTTTCTGGATTTCTTTCCCTCATTTTTTCTGTCATAGTTGATGTGTACCTATGATGAAAATTACAGAACTTGCACAATTGGTGGCTGACTAAATACTTTTTTCCCCACTGTATATATAGGTGGGGGTGACAACAGTTGGTGCGATTATTCGCAAATGGAAGAAACTCAAAATAACAGTCAATCTCCCTCGGCCTGGGGCTCCATGCAAGATCTCACCTCGTGGAGTTGCAATGATCATGAGAATGGTGAGAATCAGCCCAGAACTACACGGGAGGATCTTATCAATGATCTCAAGGCAGCTGGGACCATAGTCACCAAGAAAACAATTGGTAACACACTACGCCGTGAAGGACTGAAATCCTGCAGCACCCGCAAGGTCCCCCTGCTCAAGAAAGCACATGTACAGGGCCGTCTGAAGTTTGCCAATGAACATCTGAATGATTCAGAGGAGAACTGGGTGAAAGTGTTGTGGTCAGATGAGACCAAAATCGAGCTCTTTGGCATCAACTCAACTCGCCGTGTTTGGAAGAGGAGGAATGCTGCCTATGACCCTAAGAACACCATCCCCACCGTCAAACATGGAGGTGGAAACATTATGCTTTGGGGGTGTTTTTTCTGCTAAGGGGACAGGGACAACTCCACCGCATCAAAGGGACGATGGACGGGGCCATGTACCGTCAAATCTTGGGTGAGAACCTCCTTCCTCAGCCAGGGCATTGAAAATGGATCGTGGATGGGTATGTCCAGCATGACAATAACCCAAAACACACGGCCAAGGCAACAAAGGAGTGGCTCAAGAAGAAGCACATTAAGGTCCTGGAGTGGCCTAGCCAGTCTCCAGACCTTAATCCCATAGAAAATCTGTGGAGGGAGCTGAAGGTTCGAAGTTGCCAAACGTCAGGCTCGAAACCTTAATTACTTGGAGAAGATCTGCAAAGAGGAGTGGGACAAAAATCCCTCCCCCTGAGATGTGTGCAAACCTGGTGGCCAACTACAAGAAACGTCCGACCTCTGTGATTGCCAGAAGGGTTTTGCCACCAAGTACTAAGTCATGTTTTTGCAGAGGGGTCAAATACTTATTTCCCTCATTAAAATGCAAATCAATTTATAACATTTTTGACATGCGTTTTTCTGGATTTTTGTTGTTATTCTGTCTCTCGCTGTTCAAATAAACCTACCATTAAAATTATAGACTGATCATGTCTTTGTCAGTGGGCAAACGTACAAAATCAGCAGGGGATCAAATACTTTTTTCCTTCACTGTATACAGGGCCGTCTGAAGTTTGCCAATGAACATCTGAATGATTCAGAGGAGAACTGGGTGAAAGTGTTGTGGTCAGATGAGACCAAAATCGAGCTCTTTGGCATCAACTCAACTCGCCGTGTTTTGAGGAGGAGGAATGCTGCCTATGACCCCAAGAACACCATCCCCACCGTCAAACATGGAGGTGGAAACATTATGCTTTGGGGGTATTTTTCTGCTAAGGGGACAGGACAACTTCACCGCATCAAAGGGACGATGGACTGGGCCATGTATCATCAAATCTTGGGTGAGAACCTCCTACCCTCAGCCAGGGCATTGAAAATGGGTCGTGGATGGGTATTCCAGTATGACATGACCCAAAACAAACGTCCAAGGCACAAAGGAGTGGCTCAAGAAGAAGCCCATAAGGTCCTGGAGTGGCCTAGCCAGTCTGCAGACCTTAATCCCATAGAAAATCTGTGGAGGGAGCTGAAGGTTCGAGTTGCCAAACGTCAGCCTCGGAAACCTTAATGACTTGGAGAAGATCTGCAAAGAGGAGTGGGACAAAATCCCTCCTGAGATGTGTGCAAACCTGGTGGCCAACTACAAGAAACGTCTGATCTCTGTGATTGACAACAAGGGTTTTGCCACCTAGTACTAAGTCATGTTTTGCAGAGGGGTCAAATACTTATTTCCCTCATTAAAATATAAATCAATTTATAACATTTTTGACATGCATTTTTCTGGATTTTTTTGTTGTTATTCTGTCTCTCACTGTTTAAATAAACCTACCATTAAAATTATAAACTGATCATGTCTTTGTCAGTGGGCAAATGTACAACATCAGTAGGGGATCAAATACTTTTTTCCCTCACTGTATGTCTATTATTTATATCATAGACAATGTGGGAATCAATAGATTTATAGATGAAGACATGTTGAAATTAAATTTCCATCACATCTTTTACCTCGACTTAGATTATACATTTTTTTGCTACTTTCAAAGTGCATGTTTAGTTAATCAAAGTGTATGCCATGTAGCGTTTCCATAGAGTAACTGCAATGCTACTTTGGTAGTCAAATCACCTCATCATCCCTTCCCTGTTGTTTTGTTGTCCCTTGAAAGGTACAGAACTGCCTGTGTATTCTCAGAAGCAAATTGTGCACATTATTTCAGACTCATTGAAATTAACCCATCTACCAAAGGGGTGCCTTTCTTTGCGAGGCATTAGAAAACCTCCCAGGTCTTTGTGGTTGAATCTGTGTTTGAAATTCACTGCTCGAATGAGGGGACCTTACTAGATAATTGTATGTGTGGGGTACAGAGATGAGGTAGTCTGTCACAGTGGCTGATGTGGATGTGGTGGAGGAGGTCACACGCAGGACACAGAAGCTAAGTCCAATCGACTTTACTGAACACGAACAAATAAATCCAAACTCTGGCCTAAACAAAAATAGGAGGCGGACTATGCGCAACAATGCGCAATACACAAGTAATCCAAGGCGCACGAAAAACAGTACAGTGGACGACAGGAAATACAACATACTAAAGACGAGCCGCACCTGATGACAGGGAACAATAACACACAACATACGACTAACAAAATGAGAAACTTATAGTGGACATAATCAACCCAAATGGAAACAGGTGTACAATAAAGACAAAACCAAACGAATATCGATAACATACAACGGTGACAGCTTAGTACTCGGGGACGACGACCGCCGAAGCTGCCCGAGCAAGGAGGAGGAGCAGCCTCGGCCGAAACCGTGACATAGTCATTCAAAAATCATGTTAAACACTATTATTGCACACAGTCCATGCAACTTATTATGTGACTTGTTAACACATTTCTACTCCTGAACTTATTTAGGCTTGCCATAACAATGGGGTTGAATACTTATTGACTAAAGACATTTCAGCTTTTCATGTTTTATTAATTTGTAAAAGTTACGAAAACATTATTCCACTTTGACATTATGGGGTATTGTGTGTAGGCCAGTGACAGAAAAATTCTACATTTAATCAATTTTAAGTCAAGGGGTGTGAATACTTTCTGAAGGCAATGTATACCCATTGTTTCTTGAAGAATAGAAGAAGAACTCACTGACACAGGTTACAATGATATCTTTGGTGGTTTTCTTATTTTAATTACAACATATCTCATTAATCAGAGCTCAGTGGATATGGTACTGTATAATTTTTGTTTTTTGTGAAGCCTATGTCCAGTGCAAATACAATGAATTGATTGGGGGTTACCAAATGTACTGCATATTATGATGACAAATGTAAACTTGATACACTAACAGAAATGTACATTAGATCAGGCAATTTAGATGTACTGTATTTAAAAAGAAAAACATGTACAAATGTATGTCCATTAGTCAGTGTTTTTTTACATGGAGGGGAGGGGCTAGGGCAGAACTTTCAGCATCCCCTGGGGTGCATTCAGAATTATAGAACGGTATGCAACGTTAAATTCAATGGAAACGGTACTGTACTGAACGACCAGTTGAAAAACTGTGAGATTACTGTTGCCCAGAGGGCGAGTGAATGAGCTTTCTGATTTCAAATGGTCACACCCATATTGATCAGGCCACACCTCACCACACCCACCAAACGTGAGAAAACATACCTCAAAGGCTGTTGAAGAACGGTGCACACCATTTTGGGGAAACATGTCGATCAGTACACACCGTCACGCAACGTAGCAAACGTTGAATAAAACTGAACACAACCCTGGTTCCCTGGTCAGCAGAGAGGGAGGAGAGACAGACACCTATATAAACTCATCTCTCTTTCCCCTGTCTCCACATGCATCTCACAACCAAACTATTGGTAGGGAAGAGGACAGCTAACTGGGTAGGTGTGCCATCATTCCAAGCCACATTATACATTTTTGATGAATTGAAAACATCAAATGATTTTGCATCAAAGTTTGTGAGTTTTATATATACAGTGGGGAGAACAAGTATTTGATACATTTTAGTCATTTAGCAGACGCTCTTATCCAGAGCGACTTACAGTTAGTGAATACATATATATATATTTTTTTTTATACTGCCCCCCTGGGAAACGAACCCACAACCCTGGCGTTGCAAACACCATGCTCTATCAACTGAGCTACATCCCTGCCGGCCATTCCCTCCCCTACCCTGGGCCAATTGTGCGCCGCCCATGAGTCTCCCGGTCGCGGCCGGCTGCGACAGAGCCTGGATTCGAACCAGGATCTCTAGTGGGACAGTTAGCACTGCGATGCAGTGCCTTAGACCACTGCGCCACTCAGGATTTTGCAGGTTTTCCTACTTACAAAGCATGTAGAGGTCTGTACTTTTTATCATAGGTACACTTCAACTGTGAGAGACGGAATCTAAAACAAAAATCCAGAAAATCACATTGTATGATTTTTAAGTAATTAATTTGCATTTTATTGCATGACATAAGTATTTGATCACCTACCAACCAGTAAGAATTCCGGCTCTCACAGACCTGTTCGTTTTCTTTAAGAAGCCCTCCTGTTCTCCACTCATTACCTGTATTAATTGCACCTGTTTGAACTTGTTACCTGTATAAAAGACACCTGTCCACACACTCAATCAAACAGACTCCAACCTCTCCACAATGGCCAAGACCAGAGAGCTAAGTAAGGACATCAGGGATAAAATTGTAGACCTGCACAAGGCTGGGATGGGCTACAGGACAATAGGCAAGCAGCTTGGTGAGAAGGCAACAACTGTTGGCGCAATTATTAGAAAATGGAAGAAGTTCAAGATGACGGTCAATCATCCTCGGTCTGGGGTTCCATGCAAGATCTCACCTCATGGGGCATCAATGATCATGAGGAAGGTGAGGGATCAGCCCAGAACTACACGGCAGGACCTGGTCAATGACCTGAAAAGAGCTGGGACACAGTCTCAAACTAAACCATTAGTAACACACTACGCCGTCATGGATTAAAATCCTGCAGCGCACACAAGGTCCTCCTGCTCAAGCCAGCGCATGTCCAGGCCTGTCTGAAGTTTGCCAATGACCATCTGGATGATCCAGAGGAGGAATGGGAGAAGGTCATGTGGTCTGATGAGACAAAAATATAGCTTTTTGGTCTAAACTCCACTCGCCGTGTTTGGAGGAAGAAGAAGGATGAGTACAACCCCAAGAACACCATCCCAACCGTGAAGCATGGAGGTGGAAACATCATTCTTTGGGGATGCTTTTCTGCAAAGGGGACAGGACGACTGACCGTATTGAGGGGAGGATGGATGGGGCCATGTATCGCAAGATCTTGGCCAACAACCTCCTTCCCTCAGTAAGAGCATTGAAGATGGGTCGTGGCTGGGTCTTCCAGCATGACAACGACCCGAAAACACACAGCCAGGGCAACTAAGGAGTGGCTCCGTAAGAAGCATCTCAAGGTCCTGGAGTGGCTCTAGCCAGTCTCCAGACCTGAACCCAATAGAAAATCTTTGGGAGGGAGCTGAAAGTCCGTATTGCCCAGCGACAGCCCCGAAACCTGAAGGATCTGGAGAAGGTCTGTATGGAGGAGTGGGCCAAAATCCCTGCTGCAGTGTGTGCAAACCTGGTCAAGACATACAGGAAATGTATGATCTCTGTAATTGCAAACAAAGGTTTCTGTACCAAATATTAAGTTCTGCTTTTCTGATGTATCAAATACTTATGTCATGCAATAAAATGCAAATTAATTACTTAAAAATCATACAATGTGATTTTCTGGATTTTTGTTTTAGATTCCGTCTCTCACAGTGGAAGTGTACCTATGATAAAAATGACAGACCTCTACATGCTTTGTAAGTAGGAAAACCTGCAAAATCGGCAGTGTATCAAATACTTGTTCTCCCCACTGATATATATATATATATATATATATATATATATATATATATATATATATATATATATATATATGTCTATTATCTATAACATAGACAATATGGGAATCAATAGATTTATAGATGAAGACATGTTGAAATTAAATTTCCATCACATCTTTTACCTCGACTTAGATTATACATTTATTTGCTACTTTCAAAGTGCATGTTTAGTTAATCAAAGTGTATGCCATGTAGCGTTTCCATAGAGTAACTGCAATGCTACTTTGGTAGTCAAATCACCTCATCATCCCTTCCCTGTTGTTTTGTTGTCCCTTGAAAGGTACAGAACTGCCTGTGTATTCTCAGAAGCAAATTGTGCACATTATTTCAGACTCATTGAAATTAACCCATCTACCAAAGGGTGCCTTTCTTTGCGAGGCATTAGAAAACCTCCCAGGTCTTTGTGGTTGAATCTGTGTTTGAAATTCACTGCTCAAATGAGGGACCTTACAGATAATTTTATGTGTGGGGTACAGAGATGAGGTAGTCTGTCACAGTGGCTGATGTGGATGTGGTGGAGGAGTCACACGCAGGACACAGAAGCTAAATCCAATCGACTTTACTGAACACGAACAAATAAATCCAAACTCTGGCCTAAACAAAAATAGGAGACGGACTATGCGCAACAATGCGCAATACACAAAGTAATCCAAGGCGCACGAAAACAGTACAGTGCGACGACAGGAAATACAACATACAAAAGACGAGCCGCACCTGATGACAGGCGAACAATAACACACAACACACGACTAACAAAATGAGAAACTTATAGTGGACATAATCAACCCAAATGGAAACAGGTGTACAATAAAGACAAAACCAAACGAATATCGATAACATACAACGGTGGCAGCTAGTACTCCGGGGACGACGACCGCCGAAGCCTGCCCGAGCAAGGAGGAGGAGCAGCCTCGGCCGAAACCGTGACATAGTCATTCAAAATCATGTTAAACACTATTATTGCACACAGTCCATGCAACTTATTATGTGACTTGTTAGCACATTTCTACTCCTGAACTTATTTAGGCTTGCCATAACAATGGGGGTTGAATACTTATTGACTAAAGACATTTCAGCTTTTCATGTTTTATTAATTTGTAAAAGTTACGAAAAACATTATTCCACTTTGACATTATGGGGTATTGTGTGTAGGCCAGTGACAGAAAAATTCTACATTTAATCAATTTTAAGTCAAGGGGTGTGAATACTTTCTGAAGGCAATGTATACCCATTGTTTCTTGAAGAATAGAAGAAGAACTCACTGACACAGGTTACAATGATATCTTTGGTGGTTTTCTTATTTTAATTACAACATATCTCATTAATCAGAGCTCAGTGGATATGGTACTGTATAATTTTGTTTTTGTGAAGCCTATGTCCAGTGCAAATACAATGAATTGATTGGGGGTTACCAAATGTACTGCACATTATGATGACAAATGTAAACTTGATACACTAACAGAAATGTACATTAGATCAGGCAATTTAGATGTACTGTATTTAAAAAAGAAAAACATGTACAAACTTATGTCTATTAGTCAGTGTTTTTTTACATGGAGGGAGGGGCTAGGGCAGAACTTTCAGCATCCCCTGGGGTGCATTCAGAATTATAGAACGGTATGCAACGTTAAATTCAATGGAAACGGTACTGTACTGAACGACCAGTTGAAAAACTGTGAGATTACTGTTGCCCAGAGGGCGAGTGAATGAGCTTTCTGATTTCAAATGGTCACACCCATATTGATCAGGCCACACCTCACCACACCCACCAAACGTGAGAAAACATACCTCAAAGGCTGTTGAAGAACGGTGCACACCATTTTGGGGAAACATGTCGATCAGTACACACCGTCACGCAACGTAGCAAACGTTGAATAAAACTGAACACAACCCTGGTTCCCTGGTCAGCAGAGAGGGAGGAGAGACAGACACCTATATAAACTCATCTCTCTTTCCCCTGTCTCCACATGCATCTCACAACCAAACTATTGGTAGGGAAGAGGACAGCTAACTGGGTAGGTGTGCCATCATTCCAAGCCACATTATACATTTTTGATGAATTGAAAACATCAAATGATTTTGCATCAAAGTTTGTGAGTTTTATATATACAGTGGGGAGAACAAGTATTTGATACACTGCTGATTTTGCAGGTTTTCCTACTTACAAAGCATGTAGAGGTCTGTACGTTTTATCATAGGTACACTTCAACTGTGAGAGACGGAATCTAAAACAAAAATCCAGAAAATCACATTGTATGATTTTTAAGTAATTAATTTGCATTTTATTGCATGACATAAGTATTTGATCACCTACCAACCAGTAAGAATTCCGGCTCTCACAGACCTGTTCGTTTTTCTTTAAGAAGCCCTCCTGTTCTCCACTCATTACCTGTATTAATTGCACCTGTTTGAACTTGTTACCTGTATAAAAGACACCTGTCCACACACTCAATCAAACAGACTCCAACCTCTCCACAATGGCCAAGACCAGAGAGCTAAGTAAGGACATCAGGGATAAAATTGTAGACCTGCACAAGGCTGGGATGGGCTACAGGACAATAGGCAAGCAGCTTGGTGAGAAGGCAACAACTGTTGGCGCAATTATTAGAAAATGGAAGAAGTTCAAGATGACGGTCAATCATCCTCGGTCTGGGGCTCCATGCAAGATCTCACCTCATGGGGCATCAATGATCATGAGGAAGGTGAGGGATCAGCCCAGAACTACACGGCAGGACCTGGTCAATGACCTGAAAAGAGCTGGGACACAGTCTCAAACTAAACCATTAGTAACACACTACGCCGTCATGGATTAAAATCCTGCAGCGCACACAAGGTCCTCCTGCTCAAGCCAGCGCATGTCCAGGCCCGTCTGAAGTTTGCCAATGACCATCTGGATGATCCAGAGGAGGAATGGGAGAAGGTCATGTGGTCTGATGAGACAAAAATATAGCTTTTTGGTCTAAACTCCACTCGCCGTGTTTGGAGGAAGAAGAAGGATGAGTACAACCCCAAGAACACCATCCCAACCGTGAAGCATGGAGGTGGAAACATCATTCTTTGGGGATGCTTTTCTGCAAAGGGGACAGGACGACTGCACCGTATTGAGGGGAGGATGGATGGGGCCATGTATCGCAAGATCTTGGCCAACAACCTCCTTCCCTCAGTAAGAGCATTGAAGATGGGTCGTGGCTGGGTCTTCCAGCATGACAACGACCCGAAACACACAGCCAGGGCAACTAAGGAGTGGCTCCGTAAGAAGCATCTCAAGGTCCTGGAGTGGCCTAGCCAGTCTCCAGACCTGAACCCAATAGAAAATCTTTGGAGGGAGCTGAAAGTCCGTATTGCCCAGCGACAGCCCCGAAACCTGAAGGATCTGGAGAAGGTCTGTATGGAGGAGTGGGCCAAAATCCCTGCTGCAGTGTGTGCAAACCTGGTCAAGACATACAGGAAATGTATGATCTCTGTAATTGCAAACAAAGGTTTCTGTACCAAATATTAAGTTCTGCTTTTCTGATGTATCAAATACTTATGTCATGCAATAAAATGCAAATTAATTACTTAAAAATCATACAATGTGATTTTCTGGATTTTTTTTTAGATTCCGTCTCTCACAGTGGAAGTGTACCTATGATAAAAATGACAGACCTCTACATGCTTTGTAAGTAGGAAAACCTGCAAAATCGGCAGTGTATCAAATACTTGTTCTCCCCACTGTATATATATATATATATATATATATATATATATATATATATATATATATATATATATATATATGTCTATTATCTATAACATAGACAATATGGGAATCAATAGATTTATAGATGAAGACATGTTGAAATTAAATTTCCATCACATCTTTTACCTCGACTTAGATTATACATTTATTTGCTACTTTCAAAGTGCATGTTTAGTTAATCAAAGTGTATGCCATGTAGCGTTTCCATAGAGTAACTGCAATGCTACTTTGGTAGTCAAATCACCTCATCATCCCTTCCCTGTTGTTTTGTTGTCCCTTGAAAGGTACAGAACTGCCTGTGTATTCTCAGAAGCAAATTGTGCACATTATTTCAGACTCATTGAAATTAACCCATCTACCAAAGGGTGCCTTTCTTTGCGAGGCATTAGAAAACCTCCCAGGTCTTTGTGGTTGAATCTGTGTTTGAAATTCACTGCTCGAATGAGGGACCTTACAGATAATTTTATGTGTGGGGTACAGAGATGAGGTAGTCTGTCACAGTGGCTGATGTGGATGTGGTGGAGGAGTCACACGCAGGACACAGAAGCTAAATCCAATCGACTTTACTGAACACGAACAAATAAATCCAAACTCTGGCCTAAACAAAAATAGGAGGCGGACTATGCGCAACAATGCGCAATACACAAGTAATCCAAGGCGCACGAAAACAGTACAGTGCGACGACAGGAAATACAACATACAAAAAGACGAGCCGCACCTGATGACAGGCGAACAATAACACACAACACACGACTAACAAAATGAGAAACTTATAGTGGACATAATCAACCCAAATGGAAACAGGTGTACAATAAAGACAAAACCAAACGAATATCGATAACATACAACGGTGGCAGCTAGTACTCCGGGGACGACGACCGCCGAAGCCTGCCCGAGCAAGGAGGAGGAGCAGCCTCGGCCGAAACCGTGACATAGTCATTCAAAAATCATGTTAAACACTATTATTGCACACAGTCCATGCAACTTATTATGTGACTTGTTAAGCACATTTCTACTCCTGAACTTATTTAGGCTTGCCATAACAATGGGGTTGAATACTTATTGACTAAAGACATTTCAGCTTTTCATGTTTTATTAATTTGTAAAAGTTACGAAAAACATTATTCCACTTTGACATTATGGGGTATTGTGTGTAGGCCAGTGACAGAAAAAATCTACATTTAATCAATTTTAAGTCAAGGGGTGTGAATACTTTCTGAAGGCAATGTATACCCATTGTTTCTTGAAGAATAGAAGAAGAACTCACTGACACAGGTTACAATGATATCTTTGGTGGTTTTCTTATTTTAATTACAACATATCTCATTAATCAGAGCTCAGTGGATATGGTACTGTATAATTTTGTTTTTGTGAAGCCTATGTCCAGTGCAAATACAATGAATTGATTGGGGGTTACCAAATGTACTGCACATTATGATGACAAATGTAAACTTGATACACTAACAGAAATGTACATTAGATCAGGCAATTTAGATGTACTGTATTTAAAAAAGAAAAACATGTACAAATTTATGTCTATTAGTCAGTGTTTTTTTACATGGAGGGAGGGGCTAGGGCAGAACTTTCAGCATCCCCTGGGGTGCATTCAGAATTATAGAACGGTATGCAACGTTAAATTCAATGGAAACGGTACTGTACTGAACGACCAGTTGAAAACTGTGAGATTACTGTTGCCCAGAGGGCGAGTGAATGAGCTTTCTGATTTCAAATGGTCACACCCATATTGATCAGGCCACACCTCACCACACCCACCAAACGTGAGAAAACATACCTCAAAGGCTGTTGAAGAACGGTGCACACCATTTTGGGGAAACATGTCGATCAGTACACACCGTCACGCAACGTAGCAAACGTTGAATAAAACTGAACACAACCCTGGTTCCCTGGTCAGCAGAGAGGGAGGAGAGACAGACACCTATATAAACTCATCTCTCTTTCCCCTGTCTCCACATGCATCTCACAACCAAACTATTGGTAGGGAAGAGGACAGCTAACTGGGTAGGTGTGCCATCATTCCAAGCCACATTATACATTTTTGATGAATTGAAAACATCAAATGATTTTGCATCAAAGTTTGTGAGTTTTATATATACAGTGGGGAGAACAAGTATTTGATACACTGCTGATTTTGCAGGTTTTCCTACTTACAAAGCATGTAGAGGTCTGTACGTTTTATCATAGGTACACTTCAACTGTGAGAGACGGAATCTAAAACAAAAATCCAGAAAATCACATTGTATGATTTTTTTAAGTAATTAATTTGCATTTTATTGCATGACATAAGTATTTGATCACCTACCAACCAGTAAGAATTCCGGCTCTCACAGACCTGTTCGTTTTTCTTTAAGAAGCCCTCCTGTTCTCCACTCATTACCTGTATTAATTGCACCTGTTTGAACTTGTTACCTGTATAAAAGACACCTGTCCACACACTCAATCAAACAGACTCCAACCTCTCCACAATGGCCAAGACCAGAGAGCTAAGTAAGGACATCAGGGATAAAATTGTAGACCTGCACAAGGCTGGGATGGGCTACAGGACAATAGGCAAGCAGCTTGGTGAGAAGGCAACAACTGTTGGCGCAATTATTAGAAAATGGAAGAAGTTCAAGATGACGGTCAATCATCCTCGGTCTGGGGCTCCATGCAAGATCTCACCTCATGGGGCATCAATGATCATGAGGAAGGTGAGGGATCAGCCCAGAACTACACGGCAGGACCTGGTCAATGACCTGAAAAGAGCTGGGACACAGTCTCAAACTAAACCATTAGTAACACACTACGCCGTCATGGATTAAAATCCTGCAGCGCACACAAGGTCCTCCTGCTCAAGCCAGCGCATGTCCAGGCCCGTCTGAAGTTTGCCAATGACCATCTGGATGATCCAGAGGAGGAATGGGAGAAGGTCATGTGGTCTGATGAGACAAAAATATAGCTTTTTGGTCTAAACTCCACTCGCCGTGTTTGGAGGAAGAAGAAGGATGAGTACAACCCCAAGAACACCATCCCAACCGTGAAGCATGGAGGTGGAAACATCATTCTTTGGGGATGCTTTTCTGCAAAGGGGACAGGACGACTGCACCGTATTGAGGGGAGGATGGATGGGGCCATGTATCGCAAGATCTTGGCCAACAACCTCCTTCCCTCAGTAAGAGCATTGAAGATGGGTCGTGGCTGGGTCTTCCAGCATGACAACGAACCCGAAACACACAGCCAGGGCAACTAAGGAGTGGCTCCGTAAGAAGCATCTCAAGGTCCTGGAGTGGCCTAGCCAGTCTCCAGACCTGAACCCAATAGAAAATCTTTGGAGGGAGCTGAAAGTCCGTATTGCCCAGCGACAGCCCCCGAAACCTGAAGGATCTGGAGAAGGTCTGTATGGAGGAGTGGGCCAAAATCCCTGCTGCAGTGTGTGCAAACCTGGTCAAGACATACAGGAAATGTATGATCTCTGTAATTGCAAACAAAGGTTTCTGTACCAAATATTAAGTTCTGCTTTTCTGATGTATCAAATACTTATGTCATGCAATAAAATGCAAATTAATTACTTAAAAATCATACAATGTGATTTTCTGGATTTTTGTTTTAGATTCCGTCTCTCACAGTGGAAGTGTACCTATGATAAAAATGACAGACCTCTACATGCTTTGTAAGTAGGAAAACCTGCAAAATCGGCAGTGTATCAAATACTTGTTCTCCCCACTGTATATATATATATATATATATATATATATATATATATATATATATATATATATATATATATATATATATATATATATATATATATGTCTATTATCTATAACATAGACAATATGGGAATCAATAGATTTATAGATGAAGACATGTTGAAGTTAAATTTCCATCACATCTTTTACCTCGACTTAGATTATACATTTATTTGCTACTTTCAAAGTGCATGTTTAGTTAATCAAAGTGTATGCCATGTAGCGTTTCCATAGAGTAACTGCAATGCTACTTTGGTAGTCAAATCACCTCATCATCCCTTCCCTGTTGTTTTGTTGTCCCTTGAAAGGTACAGAACTGCCTGTGTATTCTCAGAAGCAAATTGTGCACATTATTTCAGACTCATTGAAATTAACCCATCTACCAAAGGGTGCCTTTCTTTGCGAGGCATTAGAAAACCTCCCAGGTCTTTGTGGTTGAATCTGTGTTTGAAATTCACTGCTCGAATGAGGGACCTTACAGATAATTGTATGTGTGGGGTACAGAGATGAGGTAGTCTGTCACAGTGGCTGATGTGGATGTGGTGGAGGAGTCACACGCAGGACACAGAAGCTAAGTCCAATCGACTTTACTGAACACGAACAAATAAATCCAAACTCTGGCCTAAACAAAAATAGGAGGCGGACTATGCGCAACAATGCGCAATACACAAGTAATCCAAGGCGCACGAAAACAGTACAGTGCGACGACAGGAAATACAACATACAAAAGACGAGCCGCACCTGATGACAGGCGAACAATAACACACAACACACGACTAACAAAATGAGAAACTTATAGTGGACATAATCAACCCAAATGGAAACAGGTGTACAATAAAGACAAAACCAAACGAACATCGATAACATACAACGGTGGCAGCTAGTACTCCGGGGACGACGACCGCCGAAGCCTGCCCGAGCAAGGAGGAGGAGCAGCCTCGGCCGAAACCGTGACATAGTCATTCAAAAATCATGTTAAACACTATTATTGCACACAGTCCATGCAACTTATTATGTGACTTGTTAAGCACATTTCTACTCCTGAACTTATTTAGGCTTGCCATAACAATGGGGTTGAATACTTATTGACTAAAGACATTTCAGCTTTTCATGTTTTATTAATTTGTAAAAGTTACGAAAAACATAATTCCACTTTGACATTATGGGGTATTGTGTGTAGGCCAGTGACAGAAAAAATCTACATTTAATCAATTTTAAGTCAAGGGGTGTGAATACTTTCTGAAGGCAATGTATACCCATTGTTTCTTGAAGAATATAACTTATTAATGCCTCATGAGTTTAGTACAACTGTTGTACCCTATCAGAACCCATAATATAAGCATGTTTTACTTAAATGTTTGTAAACAATGTGAACGTAAACAAACACTGTATAGCCTTAAAACATGGTTTAAAATATAATTTTGATATCATGGATGGTCAGTCGGTGCATCCATAGCTCTGTCTATGAATTTGAGATTGGTTGCATTTCTTCAGGCCCATCCCTCAGCTGTTAACCACAACAGAGGCGGGGTCGATACTTTGTTGTTGTTTCAATTAAGGATTCTAGCTTTAAACCATGTAATCTCTTCACAGTGGCCATGATACAGCCAGTACTCCTACTCCTGCTATTGGGTAAGATATTAGATGGGATGAATATTCCTCTCTTGGTATTATCAACCAACCTGCTATGACTGTTATCTAGTTGACCATGTAGTTGGGTAGTGGTTCAGAACCTGTCAACATCCAGTTACACACAATGAGTCTCAGTTTAACCAACATTTAATATACAATCTACAGAAATCTATCCTATAGTGGACACAGTTATAATTTAGTACAGTGATTATGAAGTTGAAATACAAGTCCTAAGGTTGGTGTTGGTGTCACAATCTGAACAGAAAAAGAGATTGACCATCCCAAAAATAAAATAAAATAATTCATCCCCACAGCAGCCATGTCTTCACCAGTGTTTGGGACTGAGATATCAGTACTGGAGGGAACCTCTGTGACCCTTGTCTGCAGTTACAATCGGAATCAGATACTTCATACAACCTGGAGTGAAACCTGTTGTATCAAAGGGTGGTTCTATTGTAATCACATAGCTGACACAACAGAAACATCTACCATCAAAGATCAAAACAAATACAGAGTTAAAGCTGGAGTTGGGATGGTGAACTTCACCATTATAAACATTCAGCCTGTAGACAGTGGGAGCTACTGCTGCAGAGTCGAGATCCCTGGATGGTTCAATGATCTTAAACAATTCTACCGCCTGAGGGTAGTCAAAGGTAAGTGTTGCTCACTTCATACTACAGGATATCAATGGGTTTTGCTCAGTGCAGATGTCACCTTACAGTAGGAAGAAACATGAAGGTTTAAAGTCTTCTTCTCCATGTATGAATGTTGTATTTCTGCATTACTAATGTGTTTCAGTGTGTTCTCTCACTAAGTCTGTACTGCTGGTAATGTCCTCTTGCTGCCTAGTTGTGCTTTATCCTGTGCCTTTCTGATGGTCTGTATGGTGAAATACAGTATGTCTTGGTTACAGCTTGTGAGAGGGACCTACTGGATAGAGTGGATTTTCTGGGGAACAATATTACAGATCAGCCATCTACAACCAAAAATGCAAGTCAGTGCAGACAGGAATGCACCAAAAATGACAAGTGCCAGCACTTCACATTTTTTGGGGAAAAGGCAAAAATAATAGACCACAGGTACATGCTGAATAATATATGTATATTTATTGTGCTTGTGCAAATAAAGGCAGCAATATAAGTTTTAGATCAGCACCATTCTGATAACTACTACCACATTCTTTGTGATATTTATTCCACAGAAACAAGTGTTTCCTGAAGGCCTCAACTGGTGATACACCCGAAATTACAATACAGTACCTCCAACATGCAACCTCAGGCTACTCTCTGAGAAACTGCAGTGGTAAAGGTGAGTACATACAGTTAATGTATATTTGAGTCATTATTTGTTTTGGCCATTGAATATCTAGTCAATATCTAATGATCAGAGAGGTAGACTTTATTAATAGGCCCTATTAAACAGGATAGCACAGACATGGATATCAAACTCCAATATTATCCTCTGTATTTCAAACAGTTACCTACTCAGCCAAAAAGTACAGCCTTGTCCCTGAGAAGAAAAACTGGACCGAAGCACAAGAGTACTGCAGACAGCGCTTCACAAACCTTTCCATCATACACACAGAAGAGGATTGGAAGGCAATTCAATCCTTTTTGGGTAATTTCAGTGGTGATGTGTGGATTGGGCTACATAGGCCTGGTCCAACTGAAAAGTGGAGGTGGTCTGATGGAGAGGACTTCATGTTCTTTAACTGGGAAACGGGCTATGGTGACCAGAACAATCATGCCTGCACCATTTCTGATGCATCTCAATGGACAACAGTGGAGTGTAAAGCTCAATATAAATATATGTGTCAACGAGGTAAGGACTGACTCACTGACTAACCCATTGTCTTTCTTTAACTCACTCACTCCCTCTTTCATCAATGGAAAATCAAAATTGTCATTGAACAAATGGGATTGATTGATTGATTGATTGCACAACACCTACTCTAATGCTGTTTTCATCATCTAATCAGATCTCAAAGCACTTTATTATTTAGGTTATCACCTGTAACTTCCAAGTTTATTTCTTATTGTGCGAAGTCATTAACTGTCTCATGAAATCTGATGTGTCAGTTCTCATCTTCCCTCCTATAAGTTCATCATGGTAATGGAACAACAGAGAAGGTCTATGACCTGATGCCTGGGCCAAAGAACCAGAAGGATGCTGTGACGGACTGCAGGACAATACAAGGCAGAACACTGGCGAGCATCTGTAACCAGAAAGAACAGGAAACCTTTGCTGAGGTGGCTAAGCAGGAACACATCTGGATTGGACTAAATCATGAGAACAACATATGGAATTGGACCAGTGGTGAACCATTTCAGGAATGGGACAATTTCATGGGAGGTGGAAACTGTGTAAAGCTGAACTCAAAAAATGACAGAAAATGGAAACCAGAAAATTGTTCTACTCAAATACCTTTCCTGTGCTATGGGGGTAAGTTGAACCCTGTGAGAATGTTATCAAACTAGCATTGACAGTCTGTCATCATCTATGACTAAGTTGTATAGAATCTACACAAAGATACTCCATGTTTTAAAATGAGGAAATATTTTATAAAAGTACTTTGTTTCATTGATCAACATGATAGGAAACAGGCACTTATATGTGTGTATTCTACTTCATTCTGACACAGATGAACGTCCTTTTAACACCACTGGAGATTTGTCCACTCCTGCTACACCTGAATCCACCAGCCCTACTTCAACTGGACCTCGCTCTACCAAAACGTCCACCTCACCACCTATCACTACTAATGGACAGTCCACCACACCACCACCTACCACTACTAATGGACAGTCCCCCACCTCACCACCTACCACTACTAATGGACAGTCCACCACCTCACCACCTACCACTACTAATGGACAGTCCACCACCTCACCACCTACCACTACTAATGGACAGTCCACCACCTCACCACCTACCACTACTAATGGACAGTCCACCACACCACCAACATCAACTTCCAGTGGACAACTGTCCTCATCAGGTCCCACCTCCCCAGACAGGAAGCCCACATCCTCCCCCAGTAGTACAACTTCTCCACTCCATCCTGGTGAGTGTCAGACATGGAGCTACATTCTGTACCAATCTGCACAAAGGTGTACAAGTGACAATTGTTGGGCTTTTAATGTCAGATAACACCGTAAGTGTATGTGTATTTGTGGTATTCTGTTTATGAACTTGCATTTACATGTGTGAAATTTCATGTTTTTTGTTTCGTCCTTGCAGATTACCTGCACTACTTCAACAAGTCCAAGAGCTGGATCAATGCCCTGCAGTTCTGTAAAAGTCGTGGCTCCATGTCCAACCTGGTGCACGTCACCAACCAGACCGTGCAGGCTGATGTGACCCAGCTCCTGGCCAACGTGGAGCTGCCATGTGGGGGAGTGTGGATTGGTCTGGAGCGGTCCATCTTTGAGTGGAGTGCCCCCTGGCTGTGGACCAGTAGTGATGTTGATAAGGTTGTGAAGTACAGAGAGTGGCACAGCTGCTTCCCCCTCAACCCCATCAATTACCACTGTGGTAAGATGGTCCGGGTTGGTAACGGAGAACTGAAGTGGCTGGATGCTTCCTGTCATCAGGAATTACCCTTCATCTGTGAAGGTGTGTTGCTCAACTTTTGAGCTCCTATTTTAGGGTTTGTTAAGTGGGGTGGAACATTCAGAACGTTGCAGATAGACAAATATTACATAGAACTGTCATGGTTTACTGCGGAATAGAGATTGACTGTCTTGACGTACCATTATGTCAGCTCTATGCAATGTATTACTTTATGCAATGCTCTGATTATACCTCCCTATTGAATAAGGCTCAACCCACATCCCAGACATCCACCCCTCTACAGTTGGCTACTATCTGCACTGCTCTTTTCTCCCTTTAACTCCCTACCTTTTACAGAGTCTAGACTCACTGTACTAGTAATAATATTTTGAATGAGAAAAACATAATGGCAAGGCCTGGTCATATAAGATAAATCCATGTCCTCTTATCCTGTATATGATGTTTCAACAGATCTCCACTACAGGGCTCTCCATGGCAGCCTGGACAGTCTGCAGACAGACAACACTGATCTGCCAGAGAGACTATCACTCATGGTCTGGAAGGAATTTGCATTTCAATTCATTATATTATTACACCACTATTACTATTATTAATATTATTACTACTTTAACTTATTATTATCATCTCTATTACATGATTTTACTTAATGATACTGTACTTACATATACTGACTCATAAACATTGTAATTTGACCTATAATTTACTGTAATACTTTGATTATTTAAAAATAGAGTAAAGAAAGGTAAAGTAAATGTTATTAACTGAAAATGTAGTATTTAACTCCTGTGTGATCTGTACTGTTTGAGAACGCTATTTAGTTAGAATGTAATTATTGTTCTGAATAAACATAAATTGAGTGTTTGATCAGTGTGGAATTTCATTCTTCATAGAAAGTGTACTGAGTGATGAATCAAAAGCAATTAAAATGGTCATAATCTAACCCTAAGATTTGAGAGGTATTTAGTGATGTCTAGTCTAAAGCGACTTTATGAATATTTTCAGCAGGAAAAGGAGTCCATCTCAACTGTCAGCAACAATGAACCTGGTATCTCAGACAACACTTTTTGGCCTAATACAGCCATTAGATTTTCAGGGGGGGGCGAGATGTCTGTGACATCTGTAATGTTGACACATAATGGGCTATATTTATGTAAAACTGCTCTCCAAACCATACACTCAAACTTTCCCAGGTGCAGCCCCTGACCTCTTCTTTAGCCAGCAGTCCTTGGATGAGACCTTCACCAACACCTGAGCAGTAGACCCATGTGAGTATTTATGCTTATATACCAGTGGCGGTCGGTGCCGTTTATGATGAGGGAGGACAAAAATGTTTCATGAGCATGGCCTTATTCATATTCCATTAACCCAATTCAATGTAACATCAATTGGTTTAGGCTACTACATGATACTCAAATTTTCCCTATACCCATCATTTGGTTGCTACAACCTAGCCTATGAATGAGAGTTTACGACGTAGGTGCACACAGGTCGAGAGAAAAATTGACAGACAGTGACACTTTCAATACCGCCTTGCACACTCTTGCCTGCATCTAGCTTATCTAGGGTGTAATCATTAGTCCAACAGTATTAAACGAGAGTTTCTATTGGACAAATTCAGGTATTTTTATCCCTGTTTCATTTGCTTCCATTTAAGAAACATTTTTCAACAAAATCAGCGGAATGAATACACCCCTGATCACGCATAAACACAGTTCACTTTCATAGAAGCCACGTTGTATTCATTCTAGCCTCTATGCACTCTCCTCCTCTCACCTTTTCCCTTTGTTTGTGGACTTCAATGAACAACACATCAGCTGTAAGTGATGAGGCAAAAAATACTTTTCAAGCCAAACCATGTCATAACCGCTACACACAGCCTATGTCATTGTCCCCATATTAGCTAAAGTAACGTCCTAGTCAACATAGCTAATAGAACTAATGTGTTAGTAAATCAGCTACAATCATGCAGTAACATTACAGTGTATAGTCACTAAGCAGTTATGCCGGCGGGCCCCGGTGGCAATAAATTAATAAAACCAAAAGCTTACCTTGACTTGGAAGAGTTCCAGTGTTGTTTTGGATAGTCATAGCCAGCTAGCTAACATAGCATCCCTCTTTTTGAGCCGGGTGTTTGAGTAACTAAACTATCCAGCTGCATTTGCTAGCTAAGTAAGTGAAACTTGTCGTATCGGGTGAATGCTGGCAATTATTGCTGATAAACAAAGGAGTCCGCTCATACTGAACCTTTGATCATACGTTTTATTAATATCACAAGCTTTCAGCATGAGTTACAGGAGTCAAGATCCCCCCGGAGAGCAGTGTTCTCGAATTGTAATGGCTGCTCTAACCCCCTATCCCTCCAGCATATACTTATAAACAATGTGAAAATATGGGTTGCTCCCCCTGCTGTCCAATCACCAGTCTCCCCTGGGGCGTCACCCTACAACTGGCTACTTTTGACCTAACATAAACAACATTCCTTCAGTTCCACTTAAAACCATTAACAAAGACATAATCCTAATACACTACATTTCCCCCCTTCGAGACGAACTAAAAGTCTCGAAATCAAACAGAATAGGATTATGACAAGTAACAATTTATCTTATTGAGTATCTTTAACATTAAACCAAAAAAACATTTTTCTCTAGAGTGTATATACCTTTCTATGAAATATGAATAACTGTTTATGAAGTGTGAATACATTACTATGAAATATGAACAAATCTTTATGGAGTGTGAGAGCGAAAAACTGTCTGGCAACCTTCGTTCCAAATCCATCCATCAATCAAGACAGTAAAATTCTCTCACGGTCCCTCTGCCCCAGGCAACCACCTAGGTACTCCCGATGACTTCATATTTCTTTATAAATGCATTTGAAACTATGATGCAATTAAATATACATGAAAGCCCCTGCAAACAAAATACTATCCAAAAAATGTCCACTCTAAGGCTGGTCAACCCATTGGACCCTACAGTGGACCTCTCCCTGCCTAGACTCCCTGTCCCTAAGCATTCACGAAATAAACAAAAACATCTAAGATCCCCACATGTATCCAATAACATCAAACATCATTCTACAAAAATTAATACCTAAGACTATGACACAAATTATGTATTACACATGCAAATATGTCTATATTTCATTGCAGACACTGGAATGTAGTCCACTACACTTCATCTCCTCCGTATTCTCCTCTTCTAATGCATTGTTGATGATGGAATGGGAACCTTTCCACCCCTTCCTGGTTCCATCTCCTCCAGTCATTGTCCTTTCATATTGTCCCTTCATATTGTCCTTGTTTGAGTATTTCAATCTCTACATATTCCCCCAAATGCTTCTGGAAGAAAAGAAAAGACCAAACAGTATCTTTTGCAAAACAACACTTTCAAATTAAACATCAATATCAACTAAGAATATAAAAATTATATATAAATGATGTATGAATCAATATAAATGATAGAATAATGAAATAGGATAATGTGATTCATTCATACACTTCCCCCCTTTGATTCATAAAATCATACTAAAATCACACTAATATTGAAAAAAAAAAATGAAAAAATGATGAAAACATCAAAAAGGATATTTATCCATTCAGTTCCACTTGTCCATCTTCATCCAGATCAGGAACAGTCAACAACGGCATCTGAGTGTTGTCTCCAGGCATCACTACTCCAACCTATCTCAATATCATAGCTTTCTCAAAGGTCAGTAACAAATTACAAACATCACACACAGTGCTATCAAAGCTGCTATTAACATGTAATCCATTACTGCTCCTACTGGGCCTAACTGATCTTGCAACCAAGTCTTCGCTGACCATCCAGCTCCTTCAGATCTACCAAACGCATCCCTTATATTCTTCAATGCACATATAACCCTAGTGATAATATCTGAACTATCTGGACTCAAAGTATAACTAATATTATCAATATGATCTTCCCACATGTTACACCATACCATGGAAAAAATCCCCCCTTCTCTCTTAGAATTATTCTCCAATGGTAGGCTTCAAGACTATGAAATGTAGCCATGTCTCTTTTCACCCTATTTTCAACTCTAGTTTCAGATTGATCTGTGTTCGGTGCTACCCCTCTTTTAATGGTATAAGCCTCATATGGAAGCTTCAACGTTGACATGTAACAACATCCTGTCCATCCATAGGGTAAGAATATATATGCTTTATCACCACAAACCCTCCAAATATCTCTAAAATTCCCAATAGTCACATTGCCAGGCAAAAGCTAATCTTTCACCATCAAAGTCCTGCTCTTCTTACTAACTGGAACATAAAAAGTAACATTATATTTCTCATTACTACCCTTAAGGTCATGCTTACCCAAAGTTATCATATAATCATCACAATCTGATATTCCCATAAACATACCCCTTACATCATATGTTTTATTAGAACAAAAACAACTTTTAGCCCTCACTGGTTTCACCTCCAATGCTTCAGGGTTCGCTGTTACCTGATTTTACTTCCCATCTAACAAATTCCCATAGGGTAATTCATTTAACCAAGAACACCTAAACCTAGGCTTAAACAAATGTTTTGACAACGACATTATTTTATCTGTTACTGACTGTTGCTGATACCACAGTCATGACAAAGCATAAGATTGACACATACTTGATAGAGGTCGAACCCCACGTCTCTGGTGCTGGAATTCTCAACAGACATGGACCCTCAAGATTCCTCACTGATCTTACAGAATGAGCTAGCTGCTGGAACCAAAGATTCCTACCTGCCCATCTATCTCTAATTTTCACAACAGAAGAATCAAACCCATCCATTTAGTTTCTCTCTTCCCTAACGAGCGGTACTGATCAGATACCTCTCCTTGTCTGTCATTAAAATCAAAGACCTCATCCTGTACCTCCATGATAGTATCCTTCACTATTTCAGATGAATCTATATTGTTCTCTACACTATCTGCTCTCCTATTTTAACCCTATCCTTACTACCATTGACAGCACTCTCTATCCGTATCATAAACCCCTGAGTCCCTCTTGCTACCCCCTTTAATTTCAGAAAAGTTGTTGTCGGTGTCAGTGTCATACTTCCTACATTTGCTATTGCCATCGTACCATTAATCCCTTCCAAAGTTACCATTAAAGTAATTGATTTAGTTGATGTATTAACCTTAATTATTTCTATTGGGAAAGCTACCGATATCCTATGTGTATTATTTACTATTGGAGTGGCTACTGTAATATACTTATCCTGAACTCCTTTGGTGACTGTGGAGGCTACAACAGACCTCAACTCTTCCATTATAAGCGTCACTTTACGAATTACATAGCCTTTTAACCAATAATTCTTAACCGGAACAAATTTTAATGCTTGCACTAGATAAGTACACATATATTCTCCCTAATCTTCTCTTATCATTTACGCAAAATAAGTGAACAATCACTCATAACCCTCTTCCCCTTCATATCGTTGTACAAACTATACCTCCTTTGACTAGGTGCAACAGCTTCTACTTCTGGTCCTGATAACAATACTTCTTCTCCATAATTATCTCTCCATGTGGGAGGAACGTCCCCATCCTAACCCTAATAAGTCTTTTTCCCCCTAAAATTGGTGCTGGAGCTATTGGTTCCCTTATAATCAAATGCGATATATTTATGGCTTTAATAACTATCAATGTTGAAAGAGTTAAATTGCTTCTCACTGTTGTTTTAATATACTGAAGTGTTAATGTCATTATTGTTACTTCATCTAGTTTCCCCAAAGCTTTGAACTCTTTGCTTGTACTTCCATCTATCACCACTAGTGTCACTTTTTCCAACTCTCAGTCCTACCTCTAATCCCTGACTTTCAAACTTTTGATTATAAAAAATACACCCACAATTACCTTGATCTTCCTGCTGGGAATTGTAAATATAGATACTCAATCACCCTCAATCTTCTCTTATCATTCAGCAACGCATCTGCTCCTAACAGATCTAAACTCCTACCATATCTATCTTCCCACTCAACTCTAAAAATGTCCTTCACCATTGTTCTCTCTCTCTTACTACTAACTAATATTGAAACTTAGCTTACTGTCTTAGAGTTCCTTCAACCCTAGTTCTCCTAACTTTTTTAAATCTAATCTTTTCTCCTAACCTTTAAAAACCTTTTCCACTGATTTATTCACAAAATCCCTTTACCACCAATTTTTAGAATATGTGATCGGGAAATCCCCACCTGCTTCTGACTTCTTTACACACAGACTTGGCAAACGACTAAACACCTTTTTGTAACGATCCCGGCAGTCTGAGTCGGGTCCTGTCTGGTGACTAGTTTTTCCTGTTCGTGATCTCCAGTTTCCCGAGGGTTCGGGAACGCTCCGGGGAGCTCTCTTGTTTTTCGCACCTGCATCCCATCAGCAATCTGCACACCTGGTCCTGATCATCACCCTTCTTAGGCTCTGGCCAAACATCCAGTTCCTGCCGGATCGTTAGCCATGAACAGTAGGTTTATCAAAGTATCAGTCCTAGAGCTTCTAGCGATAGTTTTGTTGTTTTGTACCTTGTTGGTTTATTGTTGACTTACCTCCGTTTTTGTTCCATCTCCAGTCACTCGTCCGGAACCCTCACCCCTACCTCTGCCTGATGGTCGGCGGCTGCCGAGCCATCGTTGGACCAACAACTGCACCCTCAACAACTCATCCACGCCGCCCGCTCTGTTCCCTGGATTATCCTGCACCTTTTTTGAATCTGTAATAAACCCTCACCTTCGTTCAACTCTCCTTGTCCTGGTCTGCTTCTGGGTTCTGTCTGGGGAACCGTGACAGAACGATCCGGCCAGTAATGAACCCAGCGGACCTGGACTCTGTTCGCCATGCCATTACCCATCAGGAGAAGATGTTGGGCCATCATAGCACGGTACTACAGGAGATCGCGTTGTCAGTTCGGAACCTTTCTACCGGTCTGACGGAGGTCCAGAACCAACGCAAGTTTCCGGTGGAGGATCCACTACCGGTTTCACCCATCTCGCCTGCCGCTTCTGGAGCTGTGTCCTTCCGTGAGCCCGAGGTTCCGACGCCGGATAGATATGAGGGGGAGCTGGGAAGATGCCGTTCCTTCCTTATGCAGTGTGGATTAGTGTTCGATCTACAGCCCTACTCTTATGCCACAGACAAGGCTAGGATAGCCTTTGTGATTGCGTTGCTGCGTGGTCGAGCGCTGGAGTGGGCTTCAGCCGTTTGGGAACGACAAGACCCCTGCATGGCTTCATACCAGGGGTTCACGGCCGAGATGAGGAAGCTCTTCGACCATTCCGTCCGAGGGAGGGACGCAGCTAGGCGCCTGTTTTCGCTTCACCAAGGAACTCATTGGCGTGGCCGACTTCGTGATCGAGTTCAAGACGTTGGCGGTGGAGAGTGGGTGGAACGAGGAGTCTCTGCAAGCGGCCTTTTACCAGGGTCTGTCGGAGCAGCTCAAGGATGAGTTGATCTCCTATCCGGAGCCTAGTGACCTGGACAGCTTGGTAGCCTTGTCTATTCGGGTGGATAATCGAGTCCGAGAACGAAGGAGGGAGAAGCAATGGGGTCCGTCCAATCGATCAGCTTCTCAGTTCCCAGTCGGGTCGGGTGGTGGACCCAGAACACGTCGATCATTCTCCACCACAATGGATTAGTGGAGAGGTCCTCTCTCCCGATTCTGAACCCATGCAAGTGGGGCGGCACGGTTAACCAAGGAGGAGCGTCAACATAGACGTAAGACCAACTGCTGCCTCTACTGTGGTAGCTCGGGACATTACATCTCCACCTGTTCCCGGCGGTCGTCAAACTGCCCCGGCTCGCTAAAGTTGGGAGGACTTTTAGCGAGCCAGTTTCAACCTCTCAGTACCTCTGTCAGACCCCGTTTCCCGGCTACCCTTGTGAACAGGAATCAGAGCTTAGCGCTTAACGCTTTTATCGATTCAGGTGCCCGATGGAAGCTTTCTTGATGCCGAGTTGGTGGAACAGCTGGGGCTTTCCAAGGAGCAATTGCGGAAGCCATTAGGCGACCACTCTGAACGGCAGTAGTCTGGCACGTATCACGATGAGGACTGAACCCGGTTAAGATGCGGTTGTCGGGGAATCATTCTGAGATGATTTCATTCTTCATTCTGCCGTCTTCCCATGTTCCTCTGGTCCTTGGATACCCCTGGCTGAAGGAACACAATCCCACGTTCGATTGGGTGACGGGCAAGGTAACGAGTTGGAGCCTTGATTGTCATGCTAACTGTCTCAAGACTGCCTGCCCCCATTCGGTTCCCAGTCAGGTGATTGAGGCTAAACCCCCAGATTTGTCCCTGGTTCCCGAGACATATCACGATTTGGGGGAAGTTTTCAGTAAGCAGAAGGCTCTGTCACTCCCTCCCCACCCGACCATATGATTGTGCCATCAACCTGGTTCCTGGAGCTGTCTACCCCAAGGGAAGGTTATACAGTATCTCCCGACCTGAACGTGAGGCGTTGGAGACCTACATCAAGGAGTCCCTAGCTGCTGGTCTCGTTCGTCCCTCGTCATCACCCCTGGGGGCAGGATTCTTCTTTGTGGGTAAGAAGGATGGCTCTCTTCGACCGTGTATTGATTATCGGGGGTTGAATGACATCACGGTCAAGAACAAGTATCCCCTGCCATTGATGAGTTCTGCCTTCGACTCCTTACAGGGGGCTACGGTGTTCACCAAGCTAGACCTACGCAATGCGTATCACCTGGTCCGGATCAGAGAGGGGGACGAGTGGTTGACGGGTTTCAATACACCGATGGGTCACTTGAGTATCAGGTGATGCCGTTTGGACTGACCAATGCTCCAGCGGTATTCCAGAGTATGGTGAACGGCGTCCTGAGAGATATGATCGGTCTCTTTGTGTTTGTTTACCTGGATGACATTCTGATCTTCTCGAAGGAACCTTCCGACCACGTCCAGCATGTCCGGCAGGTTCTGCAGCGATTGTTGGAGAATCGCCTGTTCGTGAAGGCCGAGAAGTGCGAGTTTCACGCCCACACGACATCCTTTCTCGGGTACATCATCTCCAGGGGAGAGATTAGGATGGACCAGGAGAAGGTTAGAGCCGATTCTGGAATGGGCCCAGCCCGGTGCGAGATTGCAGCTCCAGAGATTTTTGGGGTTTGCGAATTTCTACCGCAGATTCATCCGGGATTACAGCCGTGTGGCCGCTCCGTTAACTGCCTTGACTTCCAGTATCAGGACCTTCAAGTGGAATCCGGAGGCGGATCGAGCGTTTCTGGATTTGAAGAGGCGATTCACCACGCACCGATTCTCTCTCAACCGGACACGGCCCGTCAGTTCGTCGTTGAAGTGGGCCAGCGTCTGATGTGGAGTTGGCGCCATCCTGTCGCAGCGATGCTCCACGGACAGTAAACTCCATCCCTGCGCCTACTACTCTCGTCGCCTTTCGCCTGCGGAGAGGAATTACGATTGGGTAACCGGGAGCTTCTCGCGGTGAAACTTGCCTTGGAGGAGTGGCGCCACTGGTTGGAGGCGGAGCAACCGTTTTTGTCTGGACTGACCACAAGAATCTTGCTTACGTGCAATCGGCTAAACGTCTCAACTCCCGTCCAGGCCAGGTGGGCGTTGTTTTTCGGACGATTCAAGTTTGCCCTGACGTTCCGACCTGGATCTAAGAACGGCAAGGCGGACGCCTTGTCCCGGATGTTCTCCAAGACGGAGGAGAGTGGGTCCAAGACCGAGACAATCCTCCCCCGGAACTGCGTCGTGGGAGCAGTTAGTGGAAGATTGAGGAGGAGGTGCTGGCGGCCCTTCGGACTCAGCCCGGTCCCGGTAACGGTCCACCCGGTCGGTTGTTTGTGCCTGAGTCGGTTCGTCCTGCTGTCCTCAAATGGTCCCACGCCAGTAAGATGGCTTGTCACCCTGGCGTGGCTCGGACAATGGCGTTTCTTCGCAGACGTTTTTGGTGGCCTGCCATGGCCGAGGATACTCGGGGGTTTTGTTGCTGCCTGTCCAGTGTGTGCGCAGAATAAGAGTACCAATCGGCCCAGCTCTGGACTACTTCACCCCCCTTCCTATTCCCCGGCGACCATGGTCGCATCTGGCCCTGGACTTCGTCACTGGGTTGCCCGCTTCTGAGGGGAACACGGTCGTGCTGACTATCGTGGACAGATTCAGCAAGTTCGCCCACTTTGTGCCAATTGCCAAGCTTCCTCTGCCTCGGAGACGTCCAGAGATCCTGGTTAGGGAGGTTTTTCAGGGTCCACGGTTTGCCCTGTGATATCGTTTCCGACCGTGGCCCTCAGTTTACCTCTGCTGTCTGGAAGTCCTTCTGTTTGGCCATTGGAGCTACAGTCAGTCTCGCATCTGGTTTTCACCCCCAATCCAATGGTCAGGCGGAGAGAGCCAACCAGAAGATGGAATCCACGCTACGCTGTCTGGTCTCTTCCAACCCCACCTCCTGGGTCTCTCAGTTGCCTTGGGTTGAGTATGCCCACAATACTCTCCCCTACATCTGCCACTGGGATGTCTCCCTTCCAGTGCCTGTATGGCTACCAACCTCCCTTGTTCCCTTCTCAGGAGAAGGAGCTCTCAGTGCCTTCTGTTCAGGCCCATATTCGTCGTTGCCACCGGACCTGGCATCGGGCCAGAAAGGCACTCCTTAGAGTTTCGGACCGGTATCAGCTCCAGGCGATCGTCGCCGGATCCCCGCTCCCACCTACACCATCGGAGATAGGGGTCTGGTTGGCCACACGGGATCTTCCTTTACGGACTGAGTCTAGGAAGTTGTTACGAAGTTCATTGGTCCGTTTGTGGTGGAGAAGGTGATCAATCCAGTGGCAGTTCGACTCAAACTACCGAGGACGCTCAGAGTCCATCCCACCTTTCATGTCTCCTGCCTCAAGCCTGTCTTCCTCAGTCCTCTGTTGCCTCCTCCGCCTCCTCCTCCTCCTCCTCGGATGATCGGAGGTGGTCCTGCCTACACGGTGCGTCGCATCATGGATTCCAGACGGCGGGGCCGGGGTTTCCAGTATCTCGTGGACTGGGAGGGGTATGGTCCTGAAGAGAGGGGAGTTGGATTCCGCGGCGACAGGTCCTAGATGCTGACCTCATCAGTGATTTCTACCGCCTCCATCCTGGCGCTCCGGGAGGTCCGCCCGGTGGCGTTCGTCGGAGGGGGTACTGTAACGATCCCGGCAGTCTGAGTCGGGTCCTGTCTGGTGACTAGTTTTCCTGTTCGTGATCTCCAGTTTCCCGAGGGTTCGGGAACGCTCCGGGGGAGCTCTCTTGTTTTCCGCACCTGCATCCCATCAGCAATCTGCACACCTGGTCCTGATCATCACCCTTCTTAGGCTCTGGCCAAACATCCAGTTCCTGCCGGATCGTTAGCCATGAACAGTAGGTTTATCAAAGTATCAGTCCTAGAGCTTCTAGCGATAGTTTTGTTGTTTTTGTACCTTGTTGGTTTATTGTTGACTTACCTCCGTTTTTGTTCCATCTCCAGTCACTCGTCCGGAACCCTCACCCTACCTCTGCCTGATGGTCGGCTGCCGAGCTCATCGTTGGACCAACAACTGCACCCTCAACAACTCATCCACGCCGCCCGCTCTGTTCCCTGGATTATCCTGCACCTTTTTTGAATCTGTAATAAACCCTCACCTTCGTTCAACTCTCCTTGTCCTGGTCTGCTTCTGGGTTCTGTCTGAGGGAACCGTGACACTTTTAGCCTAGCCTGAAATCTCTTGGTGTAAGAATGTAACCCAGAATAACAGTCACCCCTTTTAACTTTATTTTTCAGACAGATTGTCTAATAGGCAGTCTAATAGATTATCATCCTTCCTATGATATTATCTTTTTAAGCAAATATGATTCCCAAAAACCCTACTTTTTAAAATCTTCTACCAGCCAGCCGTCTAGTGTACATCTTATTGTACAGTTCAATTTACACAATGCATCTCTTTCCAACAATGCAATAGGTATATGTTCTAATATTAGTATGTCTATTTTAATTTCTCTTTGATTTTTATAGCAGAGCTCAATTGGTTCCTTAAGAGTAATTAGCTGTTTTACTACCTCAAATCCCTATCCTAATTAGTTAATTTTACATAGTGAGATGTTTAACCTCTTTAGGCTGAACACAGATAAAAGCTTTTCCACTATTCACTATCACTTCTCATAGTCCTCTGTTTTTACTTCAATTGTTAGATATTTTCTCTTCTTCTCTAATCTAATCGATGCTACCAGCTGACACCCCCCTTCGTATCTTCTAGGCACCTCTAGAATCCTTGCTCCGGACCCCTGTAGGGGTTCACCTGGAGAACAGGTGATTTTGACTGGCCCCTGTATCTTCCTCTGAAATTCCCTCTGTTGTTTCCTCCTGACTTATTGCACTCACAGGTAAAGTGACCAATCTGTCCATAATTATAACACTCTTCTGAAAGTTGCTGGAAGTGTAGCTGAAATCTTCCTCCTCCTTCTAAGCCTTCTCGTCCTCTTCCTCTCCAATTCTGTGTCTGTCCCGAAACTGGCTGTGGATATGAAACACCTGGTACCGCCCTTGGTGGCTGGTACAATTGCGGTTGGCCTTGTTCAGTTGAAGCTGTAGCAGTGATTGTCGATTTGGTTCACTCTGATTCTTCCTAACCAAGCTTCTCTTCTCCACCAGTTGTATGATTGAGTTTTCTGAGAGTTTCTTGATCCTGTTCTTTCTTGCTGTTGACATATCAGGATTCTTCAAAGCTTATATTCTAAGTTCTGTCCTCGAAATATCATCTTCCATCATCTTCTTACTATTGGCCTTTCCTTGACCTCAATGTATTCTTCTCCTCCAATTCTTGGGATTCTTTTCTCAGCAGGTTTTCTTCTGTATCTTCCCTTCTTGAGATGTTCATCCAGTTGTGTTACTTCTTCTAAACTATTCGCTTTATCCAGGCATGATAAGCATCGGTCTATATCTCTATTTCTTCTTTGCTAGTCATTGTAGGATAAACTCCTCTTGAACATAAAGCACCTTTAATCTCCAAATCTTCATCACTTTCATCCGAACTCGAATCTCTAGTATCCTTCTTCTTTCCTCTCTTGCCAACTTCCTTCTGATCACAGAGTCATATCCACCCATGATCACTTCTCAATCACTCTGATCTTCATCTTCATCCTCTTCTTCAAGTTCCATCTTCCTTAACCTCACTCTTCTCTTCCAGACATCTCATTTTCTTCCTTCTGGAGTTTTGGATTCATCTTTATCGTCGTTTCTGCTTGTCCTCTCTCTGTTATTCGTTCATCTTCATCTCTGATGCAATAATCACCCTCCTGGATGATCCCTGGAAGCTGAGGATAAACATCCCTAAGCTCTACTTCCTTCTCATAAGGTGGGGGTGTTTTTGCTGTCCGTATGTGAGAAAGGTGTACTAACTTCTGCCATTAGTTTTCCTGTCGCCTTCTCTTCCTTTAGCATTTTCTCTATACCTTTGTTTATCTTATCGCTCGGAATCTTTTTATCAGTTTTTGTTTGAGAATGAAGGGCAACTTTTTGTTTCATTTGCTTTCGGATAACCTAGCAATACTTTAGTTAAAGGATTACTATTCTCAACTATATCAACCGGTGTAATGACTTTCATAGCCTTGATGTCGTTTTTCCCCATTGTAACAACCCTTTTATATTCCTTTATCGTGAATTATTTATTTTAGACTATATAGCCTATGGCTTCCCCCCTTTAATTATTAATATGAATATGAAAAAATTCAATTACATTTTTTATTCAAAAACCATTTAACAATTAACAATTATGAATAATTAAAACCATTTTTTAAATTTCTATATCCTATCTTACCAATTTATCAATTAGTGGTGGCTATCTTACCACAACCCATCAGGAAAGAAAATGCAAGTAGTCAACTTCAGACTACAATCCTAAAAACAAAGCCTCTAACAAAGCCTCTAACCTTACCATTACTACACTACCCATAAACCCCCTTGCTCTATAAGCACCTAATTATCTTAATTTTACAGAATAATGTCAGTACTCGATTTCCAACACAACTGTAATCAAACCCAAGTGATGCCAGAGACTCTAAAATGCAAATTTTATTCAAATGTTCAGTCTGTTGCCAAGCCTCTGTGAAATTGTCATAACATCAAATATCCTGTAGGGGAAGATTTTGCAAACATACAGTGGGGGAAAAAAGTATTTAGTCAGCCACCAATTGTGCAAGTTCTCCCAATTAAAAAGATGAGAGAGGCCTGTAATTTTCATCATAGGTACACGTCAACTATGACAGACAAATTGAGGAAAGAAATCCAGAAAATCACATTGTAGGATTTTTTATGAATTTATTTGCAAATTATGGTGGAAAATAAGTATTTGGTCACCTACAAACAAGCAAGATTTCTGGCTCTCACAGACCTGTAACTTCTTCTTTAAGAGGCTCCTCTGTCCTCCACTCGTTACCTGTATTAATGACACCTGTTTGAACTTGTTATCAGTATAAAAGACTCCTGTCCACAGCCTCAAACAGTCACACTCCAAACTTCCCACTATCGCCAAGACCAAAGAGCTGTCAAGGACACCAGAAACAAAATTGTAGACCTGCACCAGGCTGGGAAGACTGAATCTGCAATAGGTAAGCAGCTTTGTTTGAAGAAATCAACTGTAGGGAGCAATTATTAGGAAATGGAAGACATACAAGACCACCGATAATCTCCCTCGATCTGGGGCTCCAAGCAAAATCTCACCCCGTAGGATCAAAATGATCACAAGAGCGGTGAGCAAAAATCCCAGAACCACAGGGGGACCTGGTGAATGACCTGCAGAGAGCTGGGACCAAAGTAACAAAGCCTACCATCAGTAACACACTACGCCGCAGAGGACTCCAAATCCTGCAGTGCCAGGCGTGTCCCCCTGCTTAAGCCAGTACATGTCCAGCCCCGTCTGAAGTTTGCTAGAGTGCATTTGGATGATCCAGAAAGAGGATTGGGAGAATGTCATATGGTCAGATGAAACCAAAATATAACTTTTTGGTAAAAACTCAACTCGTCGTGTTTGGAGGACAAAGAATGCTGAGTTGCATCCAAGAACACCATACCTACTGTGAAGCATGGGGTGGAAACATCATGCTTTGGGGCTGTTTTCTGCAAAGGGACCAGGGACGACTATCTGTGTAAAGGAAAGAATGAATGGGGCCATGTATCGTGAGATTTTGAGTGAAAACCTCCTTCCATCAGCAAGGGCATTGAAGATTAAACGTGGCTGGGTCTTTCAGCATGACAATGATCCCAAACACACCGCCCGGACAACGAAGGGGTGGCTGTAAGAAGCATTTCAAGATCCTGGAGTGGCCTAGCCAGTCTCCAGATCTCAACCCCATAGAACATCTTTGGAGGGAGTTGAAAGTCCGTGTTGCCCAGCGACAGCCCCAAAACATCACTGCTCTAGAGGAGATCTGCATGGAGGAATGGGCCAAAATACCCAGCAACAGTGTGTGAAAACCTTGTGAAGACCTACAGAAAACGTTTGACCTGTGTCATTGCCAACAAAGGTATATAACAAAGTATTGAGAAACTTTTGTTATTGACCAAATACTTATTTCCACCATAATTTGCAAATAAATTCATTACAAATCCTACAATGTGATTTTCTGGATTTTTTTTCCTCATTTGTCTATCATAGTTGGCGTGTACCTATGGTGAAAAGTACAGGCCTCTCTCATCTTTTTAAGTGGGAGAACTTGCACAATTGGTGGCGACTAAATACTTTTTTCCCCACTGTACCAGTACCAAAACCCCTTACTCGATCCTCTGTCGTGTCACGTGGCGTGATGTATCGTCAGCACCCCCTCTCTCTCTCTCTCTCATCGTTCCTCTCATATGACAAAAGAACAGAGACTACAGAAAAAAGATTTTAGTAGTTAATGCAATACTGAGTTACTTCAACCATATTCAATATTCCTTCGTTCACATTCGCTCTAAGACTTAACTCAGGACTAAATAGATCGCTCAAAAACATTTTTATTTATTTTAATCGTCATTTTATTTAATTTATTATAATCCGTCAACATATCTCTAATTTATAAATTCACTACATCTCAACAAATAGTTTCATTTTCAAACAACAGCCGCTTTAACGACTAAAAGATTCGTGTCCAAATCTCTCTTGTCTGTGGCTATTTCTCTGTCTCCCCCTGCAGCACGCAGCCCAACAGAAATATGACTCTTTACCCACAATCCCCCTGTTGTAGTTTTAGTACCCCACGTGTTGTAGTTTAGTACTGTAAACCAACGTCTCCTACTCTCGTGCCATAAACTCCCCCGTTTTGTAGTGTAGTGTCGTAAAATTAAACGCATGCGCAAATACATTTAACTATACGATTTCCAGACAATAGACCGCTAGCATTCCGCTACAGCTTCACTATTTTACCCCTTATAATCAAACAATTACACATAACAGAGCTCACATTTGCGTAGAACTCTGAATTCTACACACACAAACAAATTTAAGAGGGTTATTCCATCGCAATGGCTCCCCTAAGGACACCCGTTAGCATGTAGCACGCAACACAATTAGCATTTAGCATTTAGCCTTTATGTACAATGTGGCATGAAACACAACCAGCATTTAGCATCAGCATTAGCATTAGCCTTTAGCTAACCTGTGGCTGGCACCACGCAACAGGTACCTTTCACTGCCCTTTTTCCTTAAATCTATTTCTACCGTTTGTGATGCCGTGGGTTCAATGACCATCCACTGAGAGATTACCCCCAAGCAGACACCCCGTCGGATGAAAGAGGAGCAATAATCACAATCAGATAAATCTCATCAACCCGAGTTCTTTAGAACACACCGAATGCCCATTCTACACGCAAGCGTTTCGGCCCATTCCTAGATGGCCCACCCGGGGGTCTTAAATGGTGCAGCGCCCTAATGTATACGTATCTCTGCCTTGATACATCTGCCAATATCTGCCTTAATCCCCTACCATCGATTGCTCTAAAATTCAAGCCTACTCTCCCCCCTTTTGCCCTGTCTACCAGTGCAACAATTGATAATGATTAGCTCAGACCCCCAGTTCTCAGCAATAGCACGCCACGAGGCACATTTCGGTCCTAATGGTACATTTCTCCAGTGTAAACAAGTAGTATCCAAACTAACAACCTCAAAGCGGTAAGAAAAACTCACCCTTGTCTGGCCATGACTTCAGAACGAGTTAGCTTGGCGGCAACGAATGAAACAAAGAAGATTTGCAGACCAGCCCCACGTTGGGCGCCATTTGTCGTATCGGGTGAATGCTGGCAATTATTGCTGATAAACAAAGGAGTCCGCTCATACTGAACCTTTGATCATAAGTTTTATTCATATCACAAGCTTTCAGCATGAGTTACAGGAGTCAAGATCCCCCGGAGAGCAGTGTTCTCGAATTGTAATGGCTGCTCTAACCCCCTATCCCTCCAGCATATACTTATAAACAATGTGAAAATATGGGTTGCTCCCCCTGCTGTCCAATCACCAGTCTCCCCTGGGGCGTCACCCTACAACTGGCTACTTTTGACCTAACATAAACAAGATTCCTTCAGTTCCACTTAAAACCATTAACAAAGACATAATCCTAATACACTACAAACTGAAAGTGAAAGAAAATGACGAAATCGCTCTCTCTCTTGCTTCTCCTTCATTTTTGAAGAAATGAATTTGTTGAAAACTGTTCAACTATTTTCTTTCTCTCTCTTTGAGTCAACTACTCACCATATTTTATGCACTGCAGTGCTAGCTAGCTGTAGCTTATGCTTTCAGGTTGGAGGACATCCTCCGGAAGTTGTCATAATTATTGTGTGAGTCTATGTAAGGGGGTGAGAACCAACAGCCTCCTAGGTTTTGTATTGAAGTCAATGTACCAAGAGGAGGACAGAAGCTAGCTGTCATCCCGCTACACCATTGTGCTACCCTACAGAGTGCTGTTGAGGCTACTGTAGATCTTCATTACAAAACAGTGTGTTTTAATTAATTATTTGGTGACGTGAATATATTTAGTATAGTTTTATCTAAAAAAAATAATTAAAAAAAGGTTTTACTATAAATAAATAAAAATGAAATTCACTGAGGAGGATGGTCATCCCCTTCCTCCTCTGATATAGAGTATATCCTTAATGCTTTAGTGTAAATCAATCTAATATTGTAAAATTGAGCACACACAATCAGCCTCAACCTGGTGGTAGTAACTGTTGCTCTCTGATCCTTAAGGGCCATTGACAGACTGAACACGCCTCTCTGGACAATGGAGACTGCTCTCTGAAGAGATCGTTCCTTTGCACTGGAAGTAAGACTATCATCTTTTTTTTATTTCACGTATATATTTTTGATAAACAGACAGAAAGAGAGGATGACAGTAGGGAAAGTTAGACAGAGGTTGCATCAAAGGGCATGAGGCCAGATTCAAACCTACGCTGACACCATAGACATGTGTACCAGAGGCTGTGGCATTACCGCTAGACCAGTCAGGCCACAAGACCGCCATCTTATTGGGGTTTCTATCTGTAAAACAGGTGCAGGTGTGGCATTTAAGCCCCAATAGGGTCCCACTTTAACAAGCAGTGTCAGATGTCGGACACAACAATGCTTCATGTTGTCTACACCACTGTCAGATGCCATCTCTCTCTCCCCACTCTTACCAGGGATTAATGCAAATATATGTGCTCATGTGGTTTCTAATATCAGATAATATTTCCATAATGTTGAACATAGAATACAGAGGCTAGCTACTGCACACTTCCAAAGTAATTTATAGCCTTTAAATGGAAGTGGAAGAAAAGTTATATTTATTGTAAATAAGCTGAATGTCATTTGAGTGGCTGCTACCATTCTAGAAGCAAGCAGACCATTGTCAGGATGTCTCTGAAATCTAACTCAGGAGCTGACCTCAATGACCCAGTGGTTAAGGAACAGATGTTGGAGCAGGTAGAGTAGGCCACATCAGAAATCAATGTCATGCTCACTCATTTCTCACTTTTCACATGATCTCCATTTTATATTCCTATTGATCATATTAATAAACTCAAATGCTCGATTAAAATAGGGAGGGCTGCTGGCTTTATCTGATTTGATAATATCTCATAGATCAGAAAGGAGTTTGCGAAGAACGGGAACTTCATCCTAGGCATACGCTGGAGAGAACTGCCGAATGGAGACGTTTTTCGCAAAACAGTTGAACTTGGAAGCCCTGAAGAATGTATACACATTGTTGTGCCACAGTTACGAAAAATACCCTCCTCGTGTTTAGTCTGTTGTTCAGAGTCCCTTGTACAGTGTGTTGTTAGATTTTGCATCCCATTGACTGTATGGAAATGAAGTAAGGTGTTCATGAACTAATTCCAGTGAGAGTCTTTGTACTGTTGTGTTTGTTTTCTAAAGTCAGTGTGGGTCTGGATGAAGACGACCAGTCATGATGATGCAGCTGGAGAGGGATAGGAGGTCCAAGAAAACTAAAATAGTCCATTATAAATAATATATTAAATAAGATTATTAAATAATTTTTTGTTTACGTTATTCAAGTTATGAAAGTTAGCTTTCGAATATGAAATAAAAATATGAAGTATATTTATATTAGTCTAGATTTAGACTTTACAATGTTTTACTAATGTAACATCAAATTATAATATTTTGTTGGTGTTTGAATGTATTGTGATAATAAAGCTTGTTGTACGTAAGGGCAATTTGATTAGTGAAGAGAAGAGGATATTCAAGTTTGTAGTTATAACGTATGGTGACAACTTTCAGTGAGAGATTGTCAGAGGGTAAAAATGTTCATAATGAGAAAAAAAATGTTACACACTCACTTATGTAACTGTCCACATTCTTAAATAAAATATGTTTGATTAGTGACAACAGTATTACCATTTTCACCCTCCACCAAGCATCTTTAATTATGTACACATGTCCTGGTGCTATGGTTCAGAGTACTGTAAAGATGGAGACAGACAGACAAACATTTGTGGGTGTGACAGAATGACAGACTCCATGTTATGAAGCTAAGCAACATTTGGATATCATTTTAATTTCCCCTGTTGTCATGGTTTGTTGACTTTGGCAGCTATTACAGTCATATACACAGGCTCATGGATAGCAGGGGAGAGGTGTGGGGTTCATGCCTGTATTCTTGTAGTTGATGGCTGTTATACGTTAATCAGCTTGATCAATCAACCACCATGAATCAAGTATTTGACACCCTACATTTTATTTATTATGTAGTTATTTAGCAAATGCATTTATCTAAATAGACGTTGTAAAATCACACCCTAACCACTGGTAGCACTGGGATCCTCAACATGGGGGCCCCTCAGGGGTGCGTGCTTAGTCCCCTCCTGTACTGCCTCATTAAGCTTGCTGACAACACGGGGGCCCCTCAGGGGTGTGTCCTAAGTCCCCTCCTGTACTCCCTGTTCACCCATGACTGCACGGCCAGGCACGACTCCAACACCATCATTAAGTTTCCCGACGACACAACAGTGGTAAGCCTGATCACCAACAACGATGAGACAGCCTATAGGGAGGAGGTCAGAGATCTGGCCGTATGGTGCCAGGATAACAAACTCTCCCTCAATGTGTTCAAGACAAAGGAGATCATTGTGGACTATACGAAAAAGAGGACCGAGCACGCCCCCATTTTCAATGACGGGACTGTAGTGGAGCAGGTTGAGAGCTTCAAGTTCCTTGGTGTCCACATCACCAAAAAACGATCATGGTCCAAACACACCAAGACAGTCGTGAAGAGGGCACGACAAAGCTTATTCCCCCTCAGGAGTCTGAAAAGATTTGGCATGGGTCCTCAGATTCTCAAAAAGTTCTACAGCTGCACCATCGAGAGCATCCTGACTGGTTGCATCACTGCCTGGTATGGCAACTACTCTGCCTCTGACCGCAAGGCACTACAGAGGGTAGTGCGTATGGCCCAGTACATCACTGGTGCCAAGCTTCCTGCCACCCAGGACCTCTACACCAGGCGGTGTCAGAGGAAGGCCCTAAAAATTGTCAAAGACTCCAGCCACCCTAGTCATAGACTGTTCTCTCTGCTACCGCACAGCAAGCTGCAGATGATAAGTTCATTAGAGTTACCAGCCTCAGAAATTGTATCCTAAATAAATGCTTCACAGAGTTCAAGTAACAGAAACATCTCAACATTAACTGTTCAGAGGAGACTGCGTGAATCAGGCCTTCATGGTCGAATTGCTGCAAAGAAACCACTACTAAAGGACACCAATAAGAGGAAGAGACTTGCTTGGGCCAAGAAACACGAGCAATGGACATTAGACCGGTGGAGATCTGTCGTTTGGTCTGATGAGTCCAAATGAGAGATTTTTGGTTCCAACCGCCGTGTCTTTGTGAGACTCAGAGTAGGTGAACGGATGATCTCCGCATGTGTGGTTCCCACCGTGAAGCATGGAGGAGGAGGTGTTATGGTGTGGGGGTGCTTGGCTGGTGACACTGTCTGTGATTTATTTTGAATTCAAGGCACACTTAACCAGCATGGTTCCACAGCATTCTACAGCGATATGCCATCCCTACTGGTTTGCTGGGACAATCATTTTTTTCCCAACAGGATAATGACCCAGCAAACCTCCAGGCTGTGTAAGGGCTATTTGACCAAGGAGAGTGATGGAGTGCTGCATCAGATGACCTGGCATCCACAATCACCTGACCTCAACCCAATTGAGATGGTTTGGGATGAGTTGGACCGCAGAGTGAAGGAAAAGCAGCCAACAAGTGCTCAGCATATGTGGGAACTCCTTCAAGACTGTTAGAAAAGCATTCCTCATGAAGCTGGTTGAGAGAATGCCAAGAGTGTGCAAAGCTGTCATCAAGGCAAAGGGTGGCAACTTTGAAGAATCTAAAATCTAAAATATATTTTGATTTGTTTAACACTTTTTTGGTTACTACATGATTCCATATGTGTTATTTCATAGATTTGATGTCTTCAATATTATTCTACGATGTAGAAAATTGTACAAATAAAGAGAAACCCTTGAATGAGTAGGTGTGTCCAAACTTTTGACTGGTACCGTACATATTACCTCGACTAATCTGTGCCTCCGCACATTGACTCTGTACCTGTACCCCCTGTATATAGCCTCGCTACTGTTACAGTGGGGAAAAAAGTATTTAGTCAGCCACCAATTGTGCAAGTTCTCCCACTTAAAAAGATGAGAGAGGCTCCTCTGTCCTCCACTCGTTACCTGTATTAATGGCACCTGTTTGAACTTGTTATCATTATAAAAGACACCTGTCCACAACCTCAAACAGTCACACTCCAAACTCCACTATGGCCAAGACCAAAGAGCTGTCAAAGGACACCAGAAACAAAATTGTAGACCTGCACCAGGCTGGGAAGACTGAATCTGCAATAGGTAAGCAGCTTGGTTTGAAGAAATCAACTGTGGGAGCAATTATTAGGAAATGGAAGACATACAAGACCACTGATAATCTCCCTTGATCTGGGGCTCCACGAAGATCTCACCCCGTGGGGTCAAAAATCACAAGAACGGTGAGCAAAAATCCCAGAACCACACGGGGGGACCTAGTGAATGACCTGCAGAGAGCTGGGACCAAAGTAACAAAGCCTACCATCAGTAACACACTAAGCCGCCAGGGACTCAAATCCTGCAGTGGCAGACGTGTCCCCCTGCTTAAGCCAGTACATGTCCAGGCCCGTCTGAAGTTTGCTAGAGTGCATTTGGATGATCCAGAAGAGGATTGGGAGAATGTCATATGGTCAGATGAAACCAAAATATAACTTTTTGGTAAAAACTCAACTCGTCGTGTTTGGAGGACAAAGAATGCTGAGTTGCATCCAAAGAACACCATACCTACTGTGAAGCATGGGGGTGGAAACATCATGCTTTGGGGCTGTTTTTCTGCAAAGGGACCAGGACGACTGATCCGTGTAAAGGAAAGAATGAATGGGGCCATGTATCGTGAGATTTTGAGTGAAAACCTCCTTCCATCAGCAAGGGCATTGAAGATGAAACGTGGCTGGGTCTTTCAGCATGACAATGATCCCAAACACACCACCCGGGCAACGAAGGAGTGGCTTCGTAAGAAGCATTTCAAGGTCCTGGAGTGGCCTAGCCAGTCTCCAGATCTCAACCCCATAGAAAATCTTTGGAGGGAGTTGAAAGTCCGTGTTGCCCAGCGACAGCCCCAAAACATCACTGCTCTAGAGGAGATCTGCATGGAGGAATGGGCCAAAATACTAGCAACAGTGTGTGAAAACCTTGTGAAGACTTACAGAAAACGTTTGACCTGTGTCATTGCCAACAAAGGGTATATAACAAAGTATTGAGAAACTTTTGTTATTGACCAAATACTTATTTTCCACCATAATTTGCAAATAAATTCATAAAAAATCCTACAATGTGATTTTCTGGATTTTTTTCCCTCATTTTTTCTGTCATAGTTGATGTGTACCTATGATGAAAACCACCTACCATTAAAATTATAAACTGATCATGTCTTTGTCAGTGGGCAAACGTACAAAATCAGCAGGGGATCAAATACTTTTTTCCCTCACTGTAAGTCTATTATTTATATCATAGACAATGTGGGAATCAATAGATTTATAGATGAAGACATGTTGAAATTAAATCTCCATCACATCTTTTACCTCAACTTAGATTTATTTTCTACTTTCAAAGTGCATGTTTAGTTAATCAAAGTGTATGCCATGTAGTGTTTCCATAGAGTAACTGCAATGCTACTTTGGTAGTCAATCACCTCATCATCACTTCCTTGTCCTTTTGTTGTCCCTTGAAAGGTACATCACTGTCTGTGTACTCTCAGAAGGAAATTGTGCACATTATTTCAGACTCATTGAAATTAACCTAGACACACACACAGTTCTTTCGTAGATATTCTCCTCTAAATTAAATCTTTCAAACATGTCTGGATTGGCTAATTATTGTGCTTTAACATTTGTTAACAAAAACAATGTTTCCCTTGAGTTACACTGTTAGGTTTGGGAGCACTGATGTTTTCTGATTTTAACTTAGTTAGACTCCTTAATTGATACATACATTTTTGGACTTATAAATTAATTATATATAGTGCCTTCTCAAAGTATTCACACCCCTTGACTTTTTTCCACATTTTGTTGTGTTACAAAGTGGGATTAAAATGGATTTTAAAAAAATTATGTAAATGAACTACACAAAATACTCTGTACTGTCAAAGTGGAAGAAAAATTATAAGACTTGAAAATATTTTATGAAAAATAAAACACCAATATATCTTGATTAGATAGAGAAGTATTAAACACAGTCAATACATGTTAAAATCACCTTTTGCAGCGAATACAGCTGTAAGTCTTTCTGCGCAAGTCTCTAAGAGCTTTCCACACTTGGATTGTGCAACATTGGCCCATTATTATTTTCAAAATTCTGAAATTGGTTGTTGATCATTGCTAGACAACCATTTTCAGGTCTTGCAATACATTTTCAAGCAGATATAAGTGAAAAATGTAACTCTGAAACTCAGGAACATTCACTGTCTTCTTGGTAAGCAACTCTAGTGTAGATTTGGCTTTGTGTTTTAGGTTATTGTCCTGCTGAAAGGTGAATTCATCTCCCAGTGTCTGGTGGAAAGCAGACTGAACCAGGTTTTCCTCTAGGATTTTGCCTGTGCTTAGCTCCATTTTGTTTCTTTTTTCGTCCTGAAAAACTTCCCAGTCCTTAACGATTACAAGCATAGTCATAACATGATGCAGCCACCACTATGCTTGGAAATATGGAGAGTGGTACTCAGTAACGTGTTGTATTAGACTTGCTCCAAATATAACACTTATTCAGGACAAAAAGTTTGCAGTATTACTTTAGTGCCTTGTTGCAAACAGAATGCATTTTTTGGAATATTTCTTTTCACTCAGTCAGCTAGGTTAGTATTGTGGAGTAATTATAATGTTGTTGGTCCATCCTCAGTTTTTTCCTATCACAGCCATTAAACTCTGTAAGTGTTTTAAAGTCACCATTGGCCAATCCCTGATCGGTTTCCTTCCTTCAATGTCTGCTTTAAAAATGTGTACCCATCTACCAATAGGTGCCCTTCTTTGCGAGGCATTGGAAAACCTCCCTGGTATTTGTGGTTGAATCTGTGTTTGAAATTCACTGCTCGACTGAGGGACCTTACAGATAATTGAATATGTGGAGTACAGAGATGAGGTAGTCATTCAAAGTTCATGTTAAACACTATTATTGCACACAGTCCTTGCTACTTATTATGTGACTTGTTAAGCACATTTTTACTCCTGAACTTATTTAGGCTTGCCATGACAAAGGGGTTGAATACTTATTGACTCAAGACATTTCAGCTTTTCATGTTTTATTAATTTGTAAAAGTTACGAAAAACATGATTCCACTTTGACATTATGGGGTATTGTGTGTAGGCCAGTGACAGAAAAAATCTACATTTAATCAATTTTAAATTCAGGCTGTAACACAACAAAATGTGGGAAAAGTCAAGGGGTGTGAATACTTTCTGAAGGCAGTGTATACCCACTGATTCTTGAAGAATATAACTTATTAATACCTCATGAGTTTAGTACAACTCTTGTACCCTATTAGAACCCATAATATAAGCATGTTTTACTTAAATGTTCGTAAACAATGTGAACGTAAACAAACACTGTATAGCCTTAAAACATGGTTTAAAATATAATTTTGATATCATGGATTGTCACGGATTCGGCCGAGGCTGCTCCTCCTCCTGGTTCGGGCAGGCTTCGGCGGTCGTCGTCCCCGGAGTACTAGCTGCCACCGATCTATGTTTCATGTTCGTTTGGTTTTGTCTTGATGTTGTACACCTGTGTCTTGTTAGTCCTCGTTAGTGTCCTATTTAGTTCTCGTTGTGTGTGTTTGTCTTTGTGTGTGATTGCTCTTCTGTTTCGTGTTGGAGCTACGTACTTCCCTCCAGTGTTTTGGAGAGGTTTTTCGCACATGTTAGTGCGCCGTTCGTTTGACGCCTGTGTGCGCCGTTATTTCGCCTTCGGGCTTATTGTGCTTATTTTCTACGTGAATATTGCACTAAAGTCTTTTGGACTGAGCTTCTGCATCCTGCGCTTGATTCATGCACCACACCCACCTTCAGCACCCCTTGACAGAATCACACACCAAAATGGAATCAGCAGGATCTGCAGTTACGCCTGAGTCGCTCGAGGAGCATGTTCGCGGCCAAGATGACCAGATACGACAACTGGGGACCGCTCTACAGGACGTCATCAACACCCTGCACCGATGGGAGGCCCGCGGGGTACCCACACCTCCACCTACCCTGCCAACCCCATCGGCCGGTCCACCAGTCCCAGGTCCGGAACCCAGGGGGATTCGGCTCTCGCTCCCGAGGGCGTATGACGGAACAGCTGCCGGGTGTCAGGGGTTCCTCCTGCAGGTGGAGCTCTACCTGGCCACTGTACACCCGGTGCCCTCGGGACACGAGGCGTTTCCGCCCTCATCTCCTGTCTCACGGGCAAGGCGTTGGAGTGGGCTAACGCCGAGTGGAGGAAGATGGACGCCAACACCATCTCCTACGCCGAGTTCTCCCGCCGCTTCAAGGCCGTGTTCGACCATCCACCTGAGGGCAAAGCGGCGGGGGAGCGTCTAGTCCACCTGAGACAGGGGAGGAGGAGCGCACAGGCGTTTGCTCTAGAGTTCCGGACTCTAGCGGCGGACGCAGGGTGGAATGAACGGGCCCTCATCGACCATTTTCGATGTAGCCTATGGGAGGACGTTCAACGTGAGTTGGCCTGCAGGGATACCCATCTCACCTTCGACCAGTTGGTCGATATGGCCATCCGTCTGGACACCCTGCTGGCCACCCGTGGACGTCCCGAGGGGGGTCCGTCCATTCCGCCCTCCGGCACCTCCGAGCCGAGCCCTATGGAGCTCGGGGGTGCCGGCGCTAGAGAAAGGAGGAGGAGGAGCCCGAGGGGGCCTGTCTCCTGCACCAAGTGCGGTTGTGGAGGGCACACTGCGGCCAGGTGCTGGGGAGGGTTCTCCGGGGGAGAAGACAACAGGCCACACACTGGGGGGGCCTCCCAGGTGAGTAGACGTCCCACTTACCCAGAGCTTTCTGTTGCGCACTTTTGTATACCTGTGTGTTTTCCACAGGTTGCACCTCATTCTCAGCATAAGGCGCTAGTAGATTCAGGCGCAGCTGGGAATTTTGTTGATCGGAAGTTTTGTTTAGATTTAGGGATCCCTCTCCTACCTGTTGACAAACCTTTTCCCGTTCATGCCTTAGATAGCCGCCCGTTGGGGTCGGGGTTGATTAGGGAGATCACAGCACCACTTAGGATGTGTGCGCAGGGGGGTCATGAAGAGACTATACAGCTGTATCTGATCGACTCTCCTGCGTACCCGGTGGTGCTGGGAATTCCCTGGTTAAGCACCCATAACCCTGCTATTTCGTGGCAACAGAGGGCTCTCGATGGGTGGTCTGCTCAGTGCGAGGGGCGATGTCTGGGTGTTTCCGTGGGGGCGACATCGGTGGAAAGTCCAAACCAAGTGCCCGCACTGCACATTCCGCCTGAATATGGGGATTTAGCTCTCGTGTTTAGTAAAACTAGGGCGACGCAATTGCCTCCTCATAGACAGGGGGATTGTGCGATTGATCTCCAGGCAGGAGCAGCGCTCCCACGGAGCCACGTGTATCCTTTGTCTCAAGAGGAGAGAAAAGCTATGGAGACTTACATAGCCGAATCTTTGAGACAGGGATACATTCGGCCCTCCACTTCTCCCGCCTCCTCAAGTTTCTTTTTTGTGAAGAAGAAAGATGGAGGGTTGCGCCCGTGCATTGATTACCGTGGTCTCAATCAGATTACTGTGAAATACAGTTATCCACTCCCTCTGATTGCGACCATGACAGAGTCATTGCATGGAGCGCGGTTTTTCACAAAATTGGATCTCAGGAGCGCGTATAACTTGGTGCGCATTAGGGAGGGCGACGAATGGAAGACAGCGTTTAGTACCACGTCAGGTCATTTCGAATATCTCGTCATGCCATATGGGTTGATGAATGCTCCATCAGTCTTCCAATCCTTCGTAGATGACATTTTCCGGGATATGCAGGGACAAGGGGTGGTCGTGTACATTGATGACATTCTGGTGTACTCGTCTACCCGAGCCGAGCATATAACCCTGGTGCGTCGTGTATTGAGGAGGCTGTTGGAGCACGACCTATATGTCAAGGCAGAGAAATGTCTGTTTTCCAGGAGTCGGTCTCCTTTTTGGGTTATCGGTAAAACCACTGTAAAAGAGGTGCAGCAGTTCTTGGGCTTTGCGAATTACTACCGGAGGTTTATCCAGGGTTTTGGACAGGTGGCAGCTCCCATCACGTCCCTTCTGAAAGGGGGTCCGGTGCGCCTGCAGTGGTCAGCTGATGCGGACAGGGCCTTTAGGAGACTAAAGGACCTGTTTACGTCGGCTCCGGTGCTGGCGCATCCGGATCCCGCATTACCCTTTCAGGTTGAGGTAGACGCGTCTGAGGCTGGTATAGGGGCCGTTCTCTCTCAACGGTCCGGCACGCCACCTAAACTCCGCCCCTGTGCTTTTTACTCAAAAAAGCTCAGCCCGGCGGAGCGTAACTATGACGTTGGGGACAGGGAGCTGTTAGCTGTAGTTCAAGCCCTTAAGGTGTGGAGGCATTGGCTTGAGGGGGCTCAACACCCTTTCCTCATTTTGACTGACCATCGGAACCTGGAGTACATCCGGGCAGCGAGGAGACTGAACCCTCGCCAGGCTCGATGGAGTATGTTTCTCACCAGGTTCGTATTTAAAATCACGTACATCCCTGGGTCCCAGAATGGTAAGGCAGATGCGCTGTCCCGGCGGTATGACACGGAGGAGAGGTCCGTTGAGCCTACTCCCATACTACCGGAGTCTTGCCTTGTGGCACCGGTGGTGTGGGAGGCCGAAATCGAGCGAGCGTTGCGTACCGTCCACAGCCCTCCACAGTGTCCTGAGGGTCGGAAGTACGTTCCGCTCGAGATTCGGGATCGACTCATTTACTGGGCTCACACGTCACCCTCCTCTGGACATCCGGGTATTGGCCGGACAGTGCATTGCCTTAGCACTAAATACTGGTGGCCCACTTTGGCTAGGGATGTGAGGGTTTATGTCTCCTCCTGCTCGGTGTGCGCCCAGTGTAAGGCGCCCCGACATCTGCCCAGGGGTAAGTTACAACCCCTGCCCGTTCCACAACGACCATGGTCCCACCTCTCGGTGGATTTTGTGACAGACCTTCCCCTCTCTCAGGGGAATACCACCATCCTGGTCGTTGTGGACCGGTTCTCTAAGGCCTGTCGTCTTCTCCCTATGTCGGGTCTTCCTACTGCCCTACAGACCGCTGAGGCCCTATTTACCCACGTCTTCCGGCATTACGGGGTACCCGAGGATATAGTGTCTGATCGAGGCCCCCAGTTTACCTCCCGTGTTTGGAGAGCGTTCATGGAGCGTTTGGGGTCTCGGTTAGCCTTACCTCAGGGTACCACCCGGAGAGTAACGGGCAGGTAGAACGTGTCAACCAGGATGTGGGTAGGTTTCTGAGGTCATATTGCCAGGGCCGGCCGGAGGAGTGGGCACGGTACATTCCCTGGGCCGAGATGGCCCAGAACTCTCTCCGCCACTCCTCTACCAACCTAACCCCCTTCCAATGTGTGTTAGGTTACCAGCCGGTTCTGGCACCTTGGCAGCAGAGCCAGATCGAGGCCCCTGCGGTGGATGATTGGATGAGGCGCTCGGAAGAGACGTGGAACGCGTCACAAGGCGAGCGCCGATCTCCACCGCAGTGAGGGGCCGGTGTACGCACCCGGAGATCGAGTCTGGCTCTCTACCAGAAACCTACCCCTCTGCCTGCCCTGCCTGAAGCTGGGTCGGCGGTTTGTGGGGCCCTTTAAAGTCCTGAGAAGATTGAACGAGGTGTGTTATAGGTTACATCTACCTGTTGAGTATAAGAATATTAACCCCTCGTTCCATGTGTCTCTTCTCAGGCCGGTGGTAGCTGGTCCACTCCAGGACAATGAGATAGGGGAGACTTCTCCGCCCCCACTGGACATCGAGGGGGCTCCGGCGTACACCGTTCGGTCCATCTTGGACTCAAGACGCCGGATGGGGGGTCTCCAGTATCTCGTGGAGTGGGAGGGGGTACGGCCCGGAGGAGCGGTGCTGGGTGCCGCGGAGGGACATCCTAGACCCATCTCTCCTGTCGGAGTTCCACGGGACCATCCCGCGCGCCCTGCTCCGCGTCCTCTTGGTCGTCCCCGAGGCCGGGGTCGGCGCACGGCTGGAGCCGCGCGTCAAGGGGGGTACTGTCACGGTTTCGGCCGAGGCTGCTCCTCCTCCTGGTTCGGGGCAGGCTTCGGCGGTCGTCGTCCCCGGAGTACTAGCTGCCACCGATCTATGTTTCATGTTCGTTTGGTTTTGTCTTGATGTTGTACACCTGTGTCTTGTTAGTCCTCGTTAGTGTCCTATTTAGTTCTCGTTGTGTGTGTTTGTCTTTGTGTGTGATTGCTCTTCTGTTTCGTGTTGGAGCTACGTACTTCCCTCCAGTGTTTTGGAGAGGTTTTTCGCATATGTTAGTGCGCCGTTCGTTTGACGCCTGTGTGCACCGTTATTTCGCCTTCGGGCTTATTGTGCTTATTTTCTACGTGAATATTGCACTAAAGTCTTTTGGACTGAGCTTCTGCGTCCTGCGCTTGATTCATGCACCACACCCACCTTCAGCACCCCTTGACATGGATGGTCAGTCGGTGCATCCATAGCTCTGTCTATGAATTTGAGATTGGTTGCATTTCTTCAGGCCCATCCCTCAGCTGTTAACCACAACAGAGGCGGGGTCGATACTTTGTTGTTGTTTCAATTAAGGATTCTAGCTTTAAACCATGTAATCTCTTCACAGTGGCCATGATACAGCCAGTACTTCTACTCCTGCTATTGGGTAAGAGATTAGATGGGATGAATATTCCTCTCTTGGTATTATCAACCAACCTGCTATGACTGTTATCTAGTTGACCATGTAGTTGGGTAGTGGTTCAGAACCTGTCAACATCCAGTTACACACAATGAGTCTCAGTTTAACCAACATTTGACATACAATCTACAGAAATCTATCCTATAGTGGACACAGGTATAATTTAGTACAGTGATTATGAAGTTGAAATACAAGTCCTAAGGTTGGTGTTGGTGTCACAATCTGAACAGAAAAAGAGATTGACCATCCCAAAAATAAAATAAAATAATTCATCCCCACAGCAGCCATGTCTTCACCAGTGTTTGGGACTGAGATATCAGTACTGGAGGGAACCTCTGTGACCCTTGTCTGCAGTTACAATCGGAATCAGATACTTCATACAACCTGGAGTGAAACCTGTTGTATCAAAGGGTGGTTCTATTGTAATCACATAGCTGACACAACAGAAACATCTACCATCAAAGATCAAAACAAATACAGAGTTAAAGCTGGAGTTGGGATGGTGAACTTCACCATTATAAACATTCAGCCTGTAGACAGTGGGAGCTACTGCTGCAGAGTCGAGATCCCTGGATGGTTCAATGATCTTAAACAATTCTACCGCCTGAGGGTAGTCAAAGGTAAGTGTTGCTCACTTCATACTACAGGATATCAATGGGTTTTGCTCAGTGCAGATGTCACCTTACAGTAGGAAGAAACATGAAGGTTTAAAGTCTTCTTCTCCATGTATGAATGTTGTATTTCTGCATTACTAATGTGTTTCAGTGTGTTCTCTCACTAAGTCTGTACTGCTGGTAATGTCCTCTTGCTGCCTAGTTGTGCTTTATCCTGTGCCTTTCTGATGGTCTGTATGGTGAAATACAGTATGTCTTGGTTACAGGTTGTGAGAGGGACCTACTGGATGGAGTGGATTTTCTGGGGATCAATACAGAGAATAACCTAATTACAAATGTAAATGCAAGTCAGTGCAGGCAGGAATGCACCAACAATGACAAGTGCCAGTTCTTCACATTTGTTGGGGAAAAGGCAGACATAAAAGAACACAGGTACAGTGGGGAAAAAAAGTATTTAGTCAGCCACCAATTGTGCAAGTTCTCCCAATTAAAAAGATGAGAGAGGCCTGTAATTTTCATCATAGGTACACGTCAACTATGACAGACAAAATGAGAAAATAAAATCCAGAAAATCACATTGTAGGATTTTTAATGAATTTATTTGCAAATTATGGTGGAAAATAAGTATTTGGTCAATAACAAAAGTTTCTCAATACTTTGTTATATACCCTTTGCTGGCAATGACACAGGTCAAACGTTTTCTGTAAGTCTTCACAAGGTTTTCACACACTGTTGCTGGTATTTTGGCCCATTCCTCCATGCAGATCTCCTCTAGAGCAGTGATGTTTTGGGGCTGTCGCTGGGCAACACGGACTTTCAACTCCCTCCAAAGATTTTCTATGGGGTTGAGATCTGGAGACTGGCTAGGCCACTCCAGGACCTTGAAATGCTTCTTACGAAGCCACTCCTTCGTTGCCCGGGCGGTGTGTTTGGGATCATTGTCATGCTGAAAGACCCAGCCATGTTTCATCTTCAATGCCCTTGCTTATGGAAGGGGGTTATCACTCAAAATCTCACGATACATGGCCCCATTCATTCTTTCCTTTACACGGATCAGTCGTCCTGGTCCCTTTGCAGAAAAACAGCCCCAAAGCATGATGTTTCCACCCCCATGCTTCACAGTAGGTATGGTGTTCTTTGGATGCAACTCAGCATTCTTTGTCCTCCAAATACGTCGAGTTGAGTTTTTACCAAAAAGTTCTATTTTGGTTTCATCTGACCATATGACATTCTCCCAATCCTCTTCTGGATCATCCAAATGCACTCTAGCAAACTTCAGACGGGCCTGGACATGTACTGGCTTAAGCAGGGGGACACGTCTGCACTGCAGGATTTGAGTCCCTGGCGGCGTAGTGTGTTACTGATGGTAGGCTTTGTTACTTTGGTCCCAGCTCTCTGCAGGTCATTCACTAGGTCCCCCCGTGTGGTTCTGGGATTTTTGCTTACCGTTCTTGTGATCATTTTGACCCCATGGGGTGAGATCTTGCGTGGAGCCCCAGATCGAGGGAGATTATCAGTGGTCTTTTATGTCTTCCATTTCCTAATAATTGCTCCCACAGTTGATTTCTTCAAACCAAGCTGCTTACCTATTGCAGATTCAGTCTTCCCAGCCTGGTGCAGGTCTACAATTTTGTTTCTGGTGTCATTTGACAGCTCTTTAGTCTTGGCCATAGTGGAGTTTGGAGTGTGACTGTTTGAGGTTGTGGACAGGTGTCTTTTATACTGATAACAAGTTCAAACAGGTGCCATTAATACAGGTAACGAGTGGAGGACAGAGGAGCCTCTTAAAGAAGAAGTTACAGGTCTGTGTGAGCCAGAAATCTTGCTTGTTTGTAGGTGACCAAATACTTATTTTCCACCATAATTTGCAAATAAATTCATAAGAAATCCTACAATGTGATTTTCTGGAAAAAGAATTCTCAATTTGTCTGTCATAGTTGACGTGTACCTATGATGAAAATTACAGGCCTCTCTCATCTTTTTAAGTGGGAGAACTTTCACAATTGGTGGCTGACTAAATACTTTTTTCCCCCACTGTACATGCTCAAAAAAATATAAATATTTTGTGCTTGGGCAAATAAAGGCAGCAATATAAGTTTTAGATCAGCATCAGTCTGATAACTACTACCACATTCTTTGTGATATTTATTCCACAGAAACAAGTGTTTCCTGAAGGCCTCAACTGGTGATACACCCGAAATTACAATACAGTACCTCCAACATGCAACCTCAGGCTACTCTCTGAGAAACTGCAGTGGTAAAGGTGAGTACATACAGTTAATGTATATTTGAGTCATCATTTGTTTTGGCCATTGAATATCTAGTCAATATCTAATGATCAGAGAGGTAGACTTTATTAATAGGCCCTATTAAACAGGATAGCACAGACATGGATATCAAACTCTGTCATGTTGTGTTTCTGTTTATTCCATCATCTCTGTTGAAGGTGTAACTTATTGAATATCATCAAGCATCAGAGCTCTTTAAACAGAGCCTTTACAGACCAATGATGTGTGAAGTTCATATTCTGTAGTCTATAGAATACTATACAGTACTACCACAACTATGTATTCACTTTTAGTCGTTGATGCACAGGACACGTCCATATTCATCAAACAAATTGGTTGGAGGTTGGAATAAGTTTGTGAATGTATCAATTTGCCTCTGTCACATGCTCTATATTACTCTGCTATCAAATAGTATGTGTTGCCTATATTTTAGAATAGATAGTGGAAGCTAAAGATGGTAATGTTTGCCACTCAACACAACAAGCAATCTGATAAGCATTATCCTCTGTATTTCAAACAGTTACCTACTCAGCCAAAAAGTACAGCCTTGTCCCTGAGAAGAAAAACTGGACCGAAGCACAAGAGTACTGCAGACAGCGCTTCACAAACCTTTCCATCATACACACAGAAGAGGATTGGAAGGCAATTCAATCCTCTTTGGGTAATTTCAGTGGTGATGTGTGGATTGGGCTCCATAGGCCTGGTCCAACTGAAAAGTGGAGGTGGTCTGATGGAGAGGACTTCATGTTCTTTAACTGGAAAATGGGCTATGGTGACCAGAACAATCATGCCTGCACCATTTCTGATGCATCTCAATGGACAACAGTGGAGTGTAAAGCTCAATATAAATATATGTGTCAACGAGGTAAGGACTGACTCACTGACTAACCCATTGTCTTTCTTTAACTCACTCACTCCTTCTTTCATCAATGGAAAATCCAACTTGTCATTGAACAAATGGGATTGATTGATTGATTGATTGATTGCACAACACCTACTCTAATGCTGTTTTCATCATCTAATCAGATCTCAAAGCACTTTATTATTTAGGTTATCACCTGTAACTTCCAAGTTGATTTCTTATTGTGCGAAGTCATTAACTGTCTCATGAAATCTGATGTGTCAGTTCTCATCTTCCCTCCTATAAGTTCATCATGGTAATGGAACAACAGAGAAGGTCTATGAGCTGATGCCTGGGCCAAAGAACCAGAAGGATGCTGTGACACACTGCAGGACAATACAAGGCAGAACACTGGCGAGCATCTGTAACCAGAAAGAACAGGAAACCTTTGCTGAGGTGGCTACAGGGAACACCTGGATTGGACTAAATCATGAGAACAACATATGGAATTGGTCCAGTGGTGAACCATTTCAGGAATGGGACAATTTCATGGGAAGTGGAAACTGTGTAAAGCTGAACTCATAAAATGACAGAAAATTTAAACCAGAAAATGGTTCTACTCAAAGAGCTTTCCTGTGCTATGGGGGTAAGTTGAACCCTGAGAGAATGTTATCAAACTAGTGTTGACAGTCAGTCATCATCTATGACTAAGTTGTATAGAATCTACACAAAGATACTCCATGTTTTAAAATGAGGAAATATTTTATAAAAGTACTTTGTTTAATTGATTAACATGATAGGAAACAGGCACTTATATGTGTGTATTCTACTTCATTCTGACACAGATGAACGTCCTTTTAACACCACTGGGGATGTGTCCACTCCTGCTACCCCTGAATCCACCAGCCCTACTTCAACTGGACCTCGCTCTACCAAAACGTCCACCACACCACCTACCACTACTAATGGACAGTCCACCACACCACCACTACTAATGGACAGTCCACCACCTCACCACCTACCACTACTAATGGACAGTCCACCACCTCACCACCTACCACTACTAATGGACAGTCCACCACCTACCACTACTAATGGACAGTCCACCACCTCACCACCTACCACTACTAATGGACAGTCCACCACCTCACCACCTACCACTACTAATGGACAGTCCACCACACCACCACCTACCACTACTAATGGACAGTCCCCCACCTCACCACCTACCACTACTAATGGACAGTCCACCACCTCACCACCTACCACTACTAATGGACAGTCCACCACCTCACCACCTACCACTACTAATGGACAGTCCCCCACCTCACCACCTACCACTACTAATGGACAGTCCACCACCTCACCACCTACCACTACTAATGGACAGTCCACCACACCACCAACCTCAATTTCCAGCGGACAACTGACCTCATCAGGTCCCACCTCCCCAGACAGGAAGCCCACATCCTCCCCCAGTAGTACAAGTACAGGCTTTTAATGTCAGATAACACCGTAAGTGAATGTGTATTTGTGGTATTGTGTTTATGAACTTTTTTACATGTGTGCAATTTCATGTTTGTGTTTTGTAAAAGTCGTGTCTCCATGTCCAACCTGGTGCACATCACCAACCAGACCGTGCAGGCTGACGTGACCCAGCTCCTGGCCAACGTGGAGCTGCCATGTGGGGGAGTGTGGATTGGTCTGGAGCGGTCCATCTTTGAGTGGAGTGCCCCCTGGCTGTGGACCAGTAGTGATGTTGATAAGGTTGTGAAGTACAGAGAGTGGCACAGCTGCTTCCCCCTCAACCCCATCAATTACCACTGTGGTAAGATAGTCCGGGTTGACAACGGAGAACTGAAGTGGCTGGATGCTTCCTGTCATCAGGAATTACCCTTCATCTGTGAAGGTGCGTTGCTCAACTTTTGAGCTCCTTTTTTAGAGCTTGTTCAGTGGGGTGGAACATTCAAAACGATGCAGATAGACAAATATTACATAGAACTGTCATGGTTTACTGCAGAATAGAGATTGACTGTCTTGACTCTCATGTCAGCTCTATGCAATGTATTACTTTATGCAATGCTCTGATTATACCTCCCTATTGAATAAGGCTCAACCCACATCCCAGACATCCACCCCTCTACAGTTGGCTACTATCTGCACTGCTCTTTTCTCCCTTTAACTCCCTACCTTTTACAGAGTCTAGACTCACTCTACTAGTAATAGTCTTTTGAATCAGCCCAAACCTAATGGCTCCCGAGTGGCGCAGCAGTCTAAGGCACTGCATCTCAGTGCTTGAGGTGTCACTACAGACCCCCTGGTTCAATTCCAGGCTGTATTACAACCGGCCGTGATTGGGAGTCCATAGGGCAGCGCACAATTGGCCGAGCTTCGTCTGGGTTTGGCCGATGTAGGCTGTCATTGTAAATAAGAATTTGTTCTTAATTGGTTAAATAAAAAAATGTCAAGGCCTGGTAATGTTTGCAACGCCAGGGTTGTGGGTTCGATAAAATAATGTATGTGCTAACTGTAAGTCGCTCTGGATAAGAGCGTCTGCTAAATGACTAAAATGTAAATGTAATGTCATATAAGATACATCCATGTCCTCTTATCCTGTATATAATGTTTCAACAGATCTCCACTAGAGGGCTCTCCATGGCAGCCTGGACAGTCTGCAGATAGTCTCTCTGGCAGATCAGTGTGGTGTCTATCGCACTCATGGTCTGGAAGGAACCTGCACTTCAATTCATTATATTGTTTTAATATTATTATTAATACTTTTATTACTTTTACTTATCGTTTCCACTATGACATTATATTAATTAATGATACTGTATGTTCACTCATAACCATTGCTATTTGACTGTTACTTACTCTACTAATTTGATTGTTTAAAAATAAAGTAAAGTAAGGTTAAGAAAATATTATTAAACTGAAAATGTAGTATTGAACTATTGTGTGAACTCTGTAGCCTACTGTAGGAGATGGCTAGTTAGTTATAATGACAATATTGGTATTTTGTTATGATGTATGGATTTCCTTTCATCTTTGTTCTGAATACTGAATAAACATCCATTTAACTTTGATCACTGTGGAATTTCATTCTTCATAGAAAATGTATTGAGTGGTTGAGCAATAGCAATCAAAATGTCGTAATCCAACCCTAAGATTTGAGAGGGGTTGTCTACTCTAAATAGACTTCATGAATATTTAAAGCAGGACTGAAGGAGTCTGTCTCAACCAATCCTTTTAAAACGAGTAAGTTAAGTAAGAGATCCTGGGGTGAGAGCACCATGGACAGCGACAGTGAATTTGACATCTCATAAACCAATAGGCTACTGCAATTTGAAATATTTCAATTTGGCGGGGGGGCGACAACTGTGACTTCTGTGAAATTCACACGGCTGCACTGATGGGCTATATTGATGCAACAATGTGCCATAAACTCTAATCAATTGAACCGCTGAGCTTTGAAAAAACATGCATTTTGAGGGAAATGATAAGGTTTACATAGGCTATGGGTAACTATATTATTTACAGTAGCCTATCCTAATAGATTAATGAGAGGAATCGCTCCCCTATCTCATCCCACCTTTCCACTAAGCACCCCCCATGTCTGAGAGTCGTGCTCAGAATCTATTACCAGCTCTATCTCTACTTACACTATCCCCTTCTCAGAAATATCGAGAGCGAGAGAGAGCGAGAGAGAGCGAGAGAGAGCGAAAGAGAGCGAGAGAGCGAGAGAGCGGGGGAGCGAGCGAGAGAGAGCGAGAGAGACGGCCAGCAGCTCCCCTCTGTGCACTCAGTCGGAGACAATTACAGCGGATAGTGCAGACAGAGCTATCAGTCCAGTCCTGAAAGCTCATTTTATTTACGGTAAAAATGTCGGCCAGACCAGGCTACTATCGGCAGGAGCTGAACAAGACTGTATGGGAGGTTCCCGAGCGGTACCAGAACCTGACTCCCGTGGGCTCGGGGGCCTACGGTTCGGTATGGTGAGTAGGCTATATGAAAGAGGGAGGGGCGAGGCTGCAAAGTCCATACACACCATACAATACAGAGGGAAAACATAATTTAGCCTTATGATTTGTATTATGAATATGCATTATTGGATCATATTGGAAAAACATTAGGCCTATTCATAGCCTATTCTCATTATTATTGTGCAATTGCCAGCCTATTGTTATTATTAATGAGGTTGTTTTTATTGTTATTAGGCCGATTTAAATTAAAATAGCGTAATATAATTCATGTTCATGTAGTCTAGATATTTTAGTTGTTATGCACGAGAAAATCATCAATGTTATTTTCATGTTTGTTCAATGTGGATTTACTAGACTACTCTATTTGTATCAATATGATGCTGTCATATAGGCTACGTTTCCAATTTGATTGATTTATCTGTCGTTGACACCATTCCCAAATACTCGGCGTCAACAGTCCAACCGCAGACTGACTGCAGTTGTTGCCTCTCGGTGCCGAGGCTTTAAACACCTTATGCTTCGCATGTACAGTAGCTGATTCAGTCCGCCCTATACGATTCCCATACCGAAAGGAAACAACAAGGAGTTATCGGCACATCGCGCCTGCAACCACGCGCTACGGGAGATCCTCTGAATCGTGACAGTTCTCAATAGGATAAATTGAGTTTCTGTAAGGCTTTTTGGGCTACTAATAACAGGGAGAGCACTTCGGGGGGATCGGCACTGAACAACTGGAGGATGCATAACATCTGGATAGCCATGGGCATGTGCAGGGGCCACCTCAGTGTTGCTGACTGCAAATATATATATATATATATATATTTTCAGACATTTGTCCTGTTATGCACTTACAGACTTTCATTGTTTGGATATATGCGCATGTTCACTTCAGACAGTGAAGAGGGACCTAGGGAAGATATCTCAACATTGTATTCATGACCACCAGTTAGTTTACTGGAAAAACAGACTTCAATTTCACAACCTGATCTCCTCCACTCCTCCACACACACACACACACACACACACACACACACACACACACACACACACACACACACACACACACACACACACACACACACACACACACACACACACACACACACACACACAGAGAGCTGTCTAGCCCATTGAGGTGGTTTTTATAGGCTAGATTTCCACATGAACAAGTCCCTCTTTTCTCATAAGTGGGTTGGGCAATATTTCCTTGTTTTTGGTCTGTTGTGGGAGAAGAGACACCGTTGCCATGACGAGGTGTCATGGTGATGTGTGCACCTCGGCTTGAGTGTCATACACGCAATTCATATTGATCCATGCATGGGAAGGGATATGAAGTGCTTGGCGGTTTCAATATCTGCTTTTACTGTAACAGCACTGGTAGATAGATTAGATTTACATTGTGGCCACAGCTCTCTTTCTGGTTTATATGCTGGTAAAACAGCTAACCATGGCCTGTCAATCCAATGCTTTTGCATCTTCTAGGGCAGAGGGAAGCGAGGATGTGATCTTCTGAGGATCAGCCCAGGGAGACAGACAACAGACATCTGTGATGCAGCAGACATGGAAGAGAAGGGAGGCACAGAAACTGCATGTTAGCTCAAGCAATAGCTAAGGCCTTAATTGGTCAATTATATTTAATGGAAGCTTAGCCTAGCTGATTGATGGGAAGTACTGCAGTGTTTTACTACTCCACTGAGAAATCATGGTGAAATCGGTGCAGTTATGTCTGTTTGGTTTGATGAACACCTTGGAAGCTGAGTAGATAGACATGATAGCGTTGCTCTAGCAACAACTCAGACAAAGAATATCCTTTGTCTGCTTCTTTTGACCAATACGATTCTCTACAGTTAAAAACAAAAACACATTATTTGTGTGGATTCACAAACACATGTAATACACCATCAACCAAGATGCAGAGCAATGCAGTCATGTGATCTGCTACACCTACAAAATGGCACCACTGCTCATAGTACCAGTCTAGCCAGCAAGGACACTGACATTCCTGCACACCATCTCCCTCTCTCTTTCTCTTTCTCTCTCTCTCTGTCTCTGAGCCCTGCATTGTTCAGGCTGAGCTCCAGCCATTGTCACCGTCTTCTCCATGGCAGAGCTGATTGATGAGTAGAGGGGTGGGGTGAGGGGTGATGATGGGGGTTTGGGAATTGGGGAGATATTTTATAGGGGGTTGGGACTGGGAGAGCCTTGGGGATCCAGGGACATTACTTCTGAGGATACAGAGGAGAATTGGAGTCATTATATTAATCCGTGGTACTCCTCAATCTCCCTGCAAAGCCTCCTGAGTTTGTTTGCCTGAGGTCAAGGATCTGATCAGAAAGGCTCATTTAATGCATATCAGATCAAATCAAATCAAAATCAAATATTTGTCACATGCGCCTAATACAACAGATGTAGACTTTACCGTGAAATGCTTACTTACGAGCCCTTTCCCAACAATGCAGAGTTAAAAAGTAAGAACAATTAGCTAAATAAAAAAAGGAAATAGTAACACAATGAAATAACAATAATGAGGCTATATACAAGGAGCACCGGTACAGAGTCAACGTGCAGGGGTACGAGGTAGTTGAGGTAATACAGCATGTGCATGTAGGTAGGGGTAAAAGTGACTAGGCAATCAGGATAGATGATAAACAGAGTAGCAGCAGCGTATGTGAAGAGTGTGAAAGAGTGTGAAAGTGTGTCTATCTCTGTGTGTGTGTGTGTGTGTGTGTGTGTGTGTGTGTGTGTGTGTGTGTGTGTTTGCGTCAATATGCATGTGTGCGTGTGTTTTGTGTGTGTGAGCATATGCAGTGTGTGTGTGTGTGTGTGTGTGTGTTGGAGTGTCAGTGTAGTATGTGTGAGTGTGTGGGTAGTCCAGTGAGTGTGCATAGAGCCAGTGCAAGAGAGTCAGTGCAAATAAAAAGGGGGTCAATGCAAATAGCAGTTGTGGTAAAAGTACCCAATTATCATACTTTAGTAAAAGTAAAGATACCTTAATAGAAAATGACTAAAGTAAAAGTGAAAGTCAACCAGTAAAATACTACTTGAGTAAAAGTCTAAAAGTATTTGGTTTTAAATATACTTAAGTATCAAAAGTAAATGTAGTTGCTAAAATATACTTAAGTATCAAAAGTAAAAGTACAAGTATAAATAATGTAAAATTCATTATTTACGGATAGCCAGGGTCACACTCCAACACTCAGACATCATTTACAAACAAAGCATTTGTGCTTAGTGAGTCTGCCAGATCAGAGGCTGTAGGGATGACCAGGGATGTTCTCTTGATAAGTGTGTGAATTTTACCATTTTCTGTCCTGCTAAGCATTCAAAATGTAACGAGTACCTTTGGGTGTCAGGGGAAATGTATGGAGTAAAAATTACATAATTTTCTTTAGGAATGTAGTGAAGTAAAAGTAAAAGTAGTCAAAAATATAAATAGTAAAGTAAAGTACAGATACCCCAAAAAACGACTTAAGTAGTACTTTAAAGTATTTATACTTAAGTACTTTACACCACTGGCAAATAGTCAGTGTAGCCATTTGATTAACTGTTCAGCAATCTTATGGCTTGGGGGTAGAAGCTGTTCAGGAGCCTTTTGGTCCTAGACTTGGTGCTCCAGTACTGCTTGCCCTGCGGTAGCAGATAGAACAGTCTATGACTTGGGTGGCTGGAGTCTTTGACAATTTTTAGGGCCTTCCTCTGATACCGCCTGGTATAGAGGTCCTGGATGGCATGGAGCTTGGCCCCAGTGATGTACTGGGCCATACGCACTACCCTATGTAGCGCCTTATGGTCGGATGCCAAGCAGCTGCCATACCAAGCGGTGATGCAGCCAGCCAAGCTGCTCTCAATGGTGTAGCCATCAGACAGAGGTATTATCATACATGCACTAAAGCAGACTCATATCACACATTGACTGCATACCATGCAGAACATCACATAGACACATGTATTAGTTTTCCATCATTATACCAGTAGACATCAAAAATCATATCTGAATGAATATGCACATTTAAAATGCATTGGAATGTCTGAGATTTTCACAAATGTGGTTGCTACTTCAAATAGACTTTATTCCAATAACTGGAAAGCTTTTCATAGACTGCAAAACATCAGTCACACGTAATGACAATAGTTGTCATTCTTGAGACATCGTTCTGGCACTTCCCTTAGCTTTCCCAAGTCCTATCATTTCTCATTTCCCTCTCAGCTTGCAGACTGCAAACCCCTAATTCAATCTCAATGGTTACTTTTCCTTCCATCTGTCTTCTGCAATGAAGTTGGAACGTCTTGGCCAGTAATATAACTCTAAATCGTTCTGACTGATGGGTTTAGAACTTGTCCATGATGCAGATCATATTCTTCACAATGGAACTGGGAAACAGTTTGTTGGTGTAACGTTATGTAACAGTAATATAGCGTTGTGCAAATGTTTGCGCTTGTTTCATTTAGTCAAAATAACTCATTTCCATGTGCCCATTTAAACTGTTGCAGCAACACTATGCAAATCATGGCTACTGTGAGTGTATGGTATTTGTCAGCACATTGTGTAACATTGGAGATGGCATATCTATATGCATTTGTTTGTAGGGGCTTGGCTGCTTAAAGAGCTATTATCATGTCACTTTGGTGCCATTTAGCCGACGTTGTTATGCAGAGTTTGTTTACAACGTGAGAGGACAAGCGATGGCCGCCGAAGCGCTCGAATGAAAGCACACATGAAATAGAATCTCAAGTACATGGGACTGTCTAACAGTATTAACATGCAAGCTGCTTTGGGGAGCAAGATGCTGGAGAATAAAAGCAAGCGTCCTTCATTTTGAATTCTAGGTGCAAACAGATGCTTTCATGTATGCCCCACTTTTTCCTTTGAATTATTTTATATGCAGAAGACTGAAGTCAATATAGATAGCTAGATGAAGAGAGAGAGAGAGTGAGATAGAGAAAAAGCAGAATCACTTTGCATCAGATATTGCGCTGCCTTTTACGCCACCCTTCCCCCTCACCCACTCATTCTGTTTTTGAAACCGGAGGTGCATTACTGTAACAGCTGATAAAACATTCTGAGATGGAAGACAGAGTCAGTGGCGGAAATCGATGCATAGCCTGCCTGTGGAGTTGTGGGCAGCGAGGTGGACAGCCATGTATGGAAGATGAGATGGCAGAGGACTGGTGTGTGTGTGTGTGTGTGTGTGTGGGTGTGTGTGTGTGTGTGTGTGTGTGTGTGTGTGTGTGCGTGTGCGTGTGCTTGAGGGACGGAGTGGTCTGGCTTGTGTCATGGAGAGATGATGGTATGCTAGCTGCCTGTTTGGCTAACATTTAACAGGGGCATCTGGGGCGCCAGCAGGTGCTTCTGTGGCTGTAAATGAAATGAATGCACTTGGCCTTTTCTGAAGGCGATGCGGTCTGGTTACGGTGTAGGCATGGCCTTGTGTTGTACACATGGCAGGCAGCAGGTAACGACATAGTAATGGTGTAGTACTCCTCGCAGTCTGGTTAAAGGGGTTAGAGGTCAGGTTGATAATGAAAGTGATTTACATGAATGTTGTTTTAGCTTCTCGTGGCGTTGTGCGCACTGTGCTGCCTCGCCTTCCTCTTTTCTTCACATTCACATTTCCTCTTTATCATCTCCTTCTTCTTTCCTTTCGATTTCTCAAACATTTTTATTTCCTGTCTGGTACTTCCTGTCCCCTCCCTCATCTCTTGCTCTCCCTCAATCTCTCTCTGACCTTCTCTACTCTTTCTACACTCCTTTGTCTCTCCATCTCTCTATAATGTTATTGCCTAGTCTCTTTTTAATTTCCCCTAACACTCCTTCTCTCTGTGCAACATCTGAATTGAGTAAGATGTTGCTCCAAATGCTGCCAAAGTAGAAATAACACAGTCAACAACAGAGACGGCAGCGCAACACCAATACACTATTCAGACATACATTTGCACTTCAAAGGAGACAATAATGAATGTAATAATTTAATGAGCAACATGTTTAGAAGCAATTCATTTCATTTTGTAATCTGCTGTCGCTCATCTTTCTCTCCATCTCTACCTTCTCTCTCCCCATCACCCATTTCTCCTGCCATCTCATTTCTCCTGCCATCTCTCTCTCTCTCTCTCTCTCTCTCTCTCTCTCTCTCTCTCTCTCTCTCTCTCTCCTCTCTCTCTTCTCTCTCTCTCTCTCTCTCTCTCTCTCTCTCTCTCTCTCTCTCCTCTCTCTCTCTCTCTCTCTCTCTCTCTCTCTCTCTCTCTCTCTCTCTCTCTCTCTCTCTCTCTCTCTCTCTCTCTCTCTCTCTCTCTCTCTCTCTCTCTCTCTCTCTCTCTCTCTCTCTCTCTCTCTCTCTCTCTCTCGCCCCCTCTCTCTCCTCCCCACAGCTCAGCATATGATGTACGGCTACGACAGAAGGTTGCGGTGAAGAAGCTGTCTCGGCCTTTCCAGTCCCTTATCCACAGCAGGCGCTCGTACCGGGAGCTCCGGCTACTCAAGCACATGAAACATGAGAATGTGAGTAAGGAGTGGATGAAGCCCTCCTGTGTTGGCAAGCTGACCTAAATTACCTTGATAATGCACAATAGAGTTGTAACACTTTGGCGTCAACCCCCTCCCTCAACAGGTAATAGGACTACTGGATGTATTCTCCCCTGCTGCATCGCTAGAGGACTTCCATGAAGTGTGAGTGACTACTGAAAGATGTCCAACATACCGCATACAGTAATTATACTGTCATGATTATTCTGATGATGACATATTGCATTTAAATAGAGCTTTTCACCATGATTCAAGGCATGTACTGTATAACTGAACTGGAACATCACCACGCACTGTTCTAAAAGTCCCCTCCTCCTCCTCTTCCCAGATACCTGGTAACTAATCTGATGGGGGCAGACCTGAACAACATAGTCAAATTCCAACGTCTCTCTGATGAGCATGTGCAGTTCCTTATTTACCAGCTGCTCAGAGGCCTCAAGGTAAAACAATTTTTTTACATACTATCCCATACACTGACAGTACACAGCAACCTTCCCTGATTATAATTGTTTTTACTCACAAAAACAGCTGTTAAGTATTTCAAGATGCCACAATTGAACCTCAAACACCATCAAGATCCTTATTTTACTATAAAACTATTGGCTATAATTTACTAGAACATGCCTTAACATCCTCTGAAATGGTATACAGTGGGGGAAAAAAGTATTTTGTCAGCCACCAATTGTGCAAGTTCTCCCACTTAAAAAGATGAGAGAGGCCTGTAATTTTCATCATAGGTACAAAATGAGAAAAAAATCACATTGTAGGATTTTTCATGAATTTATTTGCAAATTATGGTGGAAAATAAGTATTTGGTCAATAACAAAAGTTTCTCAATACTTTGTTATATACCCTTTGTTGGCAATGACACAGGTCAAACGTTTTCTGTAAGTCTTCACAAGGTTTTCATACACTGTTGCTGGTATTTTGGCCCATTCCTCCATGCAGATCTCCTCTAGAGCAGTGATGTTTTGGGGCTGTCGCTGGGCAACACGGACTTTCAACTCCCTCCAAAGATTTTCTATGGGGGTTGAGATCTGGAGACCGGCTAGGCCACTCCAGGACCTTGAAATGCTTCTTACGAACCCACTCCTTCGTTGCCCGGGCGGTGTGTTTGGGATCATTGTCATGCTGAAAGACCCAGCCACGTTTCATCTTCAATGCCCTTGCTGATGGAAGGAGGTTTTCACTCAAAATCTTACGATACATGGCCCCATTCATTCTTTCCTTTACACAGATCAGTCGTCCTGGTCCCTTTGCAGAAAAACAGCCCCAAAGCATGATGCTTCCACCCCCATGCTTCACAGTAGGTATGGTGTTCTTTGGATGCAACTCAGCATTCTTTGTCCTCCAAACACGACAAGTTGAGTTTTTACCAAAAAGTTATATTTTGGTTTCATCTGACCATATGACATTCTCCCAATCCTCTTCTGGATCATCCAAATGCACTCTAGCAAACTTCAGACGGGCCTGGACATGTACTGGCTTAAGCAGGGGACACATCTTGCACTGCAGGATTTGAGTCCCTGGCGGCGTAGTGTGTTACTGATGGTAGGCTTTGTTACTTTGGTCCCAGCTCTCTGCAGGTCATTCACTAGGTCCCCCCCGTGTGGTTCTGGGATTTTTGCTCACCGTTCTTGTGATCATTTTGACCCCACGGGGTGAGATCTTGCGTGGAGCCCCAGATCGAGGGAGATTATCAGTGGTCTTGTATGTCTTCCATTTCCTAATAATGCTCCCACAGTTGATTTCTTCAAACCAAGCTGCTTACCTATTGCAGATTCAGTCTTCCCCAGCCTGGTGCAGGTCTACAATTTTGTTTCTGGTGTCCTTTGACAGCTCTTTGGTCTTGGCCATAGTGGAGTTTGGAGTGTGACTGTTTGAGGTTGTGGACAGGTGTCTTTTATACTGATAACAAGTTCAAACAGGTGCCATTAATACAGGTACCGAGTGGAGGACAGAGGAGCCTCTTAAAGAAGAAGTTACAGGTCTGTGAGAGCCAGAAATCTTGCTTGTTTGTAGGTGACCAAATACTTATTTTCCACCATAATATGCAAATAAATTCATAAGAAATCCTACAATGTGATTTTCTGGAAAAAAAATTCTCAATTTGTCTGTCATAGTTGACGTGTACCTATGATGAAAACTACAGGCCTCTCTCATCTTTTTAAGTGGGAGAACTTGCACAATTGGTGGCTGACTAAATACTTTCCCCCCCACTGTATATACTGTACTTTAACATTTGATTACACAAACTCAGATATACTGCTAAGTTTGAAAGCTACATTATGCCTGCCTCACTAGGCAACACAGTTAACAGGGGACTGACCAGCCAGCCTAGTAACTTGCCAACCTAGTTACCAAGGAATTAACAAAAAATGTAGACCCTTTAAGACAGGGGCCAATGCTGGAACGCACTGTTGACCTCTCTCTCTCTCTCCTTTCTTTCCTCTCTCCTCCCCCCATCCCGCTGCCCTGTCCCTTTTCCGTCTCCCCCTGAACAGTACATCCATTCAGCAGGACTGATCCACAGAGTGAGTGGTGGCTTTCCTTTCCTCTTCTCTTCTCTTCTCTTCTCTTCTTGCCCACTCTTTTCATTTTTCCTCCTCCCCTCATTTGATAAAGGCTGTCTCCTGGAGAGCAATTGCCTCTCCTGAGCGCTTTGTTGTCTTTAAAGGCAATTCTGTATTTAGAATGTACCGGTATGTGTGTAAGTAGATAATATCATATTGTGTGAGTGTGTTAGAGAGAGATTGTGTGTTGAGAGATTCTCGGTGCATGTGCTTGTAAGCCTTACACCCAGCTTGTAAAACCCATTATATGTTTCAACCTGTCTGTCTATCTGTCTGCCCTATCCATACATCACTTTGTCTGTCTCTCTATCTGTCTTTCGGTCTGTCTGTGTACATGGCTTTCTCCCTCTCATTTCCCTGCCCTTCAGACAGTCTTTGTGTTGACCTGTCTGACTTTTCATCTGTCTGTCTCACAGGACCTGAAACCAAGTAACGTGGCAGTGAACGAGGACTGTGAGCTGAGGGTAAGACCAGTGACCCAGCCGCCCGACTCCCCAACGCCTCAGACAATCACAACACAACCTTCCCCCACTCGGAAATGGCTATCACCATGACAACCTGTGTCTCTCCCCAGATCCTTGACTTTGGATTGGCCAGACAGACGGATGATGAGATGATCGGGTACGTGGCGACTCGCTGGTACCGAGCGCCAGAGATCATGCTTAACTGGATGCACTACAATCAGACAGGTACAGATCCACACTCATACAACCCCAAAATTAACATAAAACCAAGATCCTAATTTCACACCACATATTACCAGACACCTTCTAACATTACAACCAAACACATACTCTTTCATCATACAGTTCTATCCAGAAAGAAAAACTAGCTAGATATATCTGTGCCGTTATGGCTAATCATAAAATCCTGTTGTTATGACGACTGAATGTTAACGCCTCTGTTACAGTGGATATCTGGTCAGTGGGATGCATCATGGGAGAGCTGCTGAAGGGGAAGGTCCTGTTTCCCGGCAACGACTGTATCCTTCACTAACACAGACATGGCTTGAGACTGAGTGCACTACACTCCACAACCACTATTGAGCACTGTTACCACCAATACTGCTCTATGGACACAAATCAGCTCCCCCCAGATTTGCATCACAATCCCATCTAGAGATATAGCTTTTCTGTCTGAGGGGGAGGTGCATTGAGAGTGACTGAAAGGAAAGGAAGTTCACAATGGACTGAATTGTATTGGCTGTCACTATACAGAGTCTAAAGACTGAAACAAATAGGAATGTGATTTACTACTTTGTATGTATGTATTGGGTCCTCAAATGTAGGAGTATGCTGTCTGCATAAAACTAACACTAGAACCCTGTTCTAGCAAAGACAAGTATGGCTAACCTCAGTCAGTTGTTCTACCTAAAGAGTTGGTCCTGCCAACCAAATGACTTTTTCCCTGTCATGATGGCCCTTAATGAACCCCTCCTGATCTAAGATATCGACCAGCTGAAGAGGATTATGGAGGTGGTGGGCACGCCGACCCCTGACCTTCTACAGAAGATCTCCTCTGAACATGTGAGAAGATGGAGAAATAGAGGGAGAGATGGGAAAGTGGAATGGATCATTAGTTTTGAATGAGGAAGCTATAGCAATGCAAATTGCTTTAATGATACTGATGATCCCCTGACATCCATTGATCGGTGTAATTGATTGACTAATTTGATGATCGATTATTCAATATTTTGCTTGTAGCATGATTGATTTCCCAATTGATGGATCAATCGGCCCTGTAATGTCTACATTGTCACGTGTTGTTGTACATTGATTCCTATTCACAGGCTCAGAAATATATCCAGTCTCTACCCTTCATGCCCCAGCAGGACTTAGAGAAGATATTCAGAGGAGCCAACCCAATGGGTGAGACTGAGTCATACCCGATAACTGAATTTGCTGGAGGCTAATTTTAACCCAAGGCTATAGTCACCCCAAGGCTATGGATTACATAAGGCAGCTTTGTTAGGCTTTTTCTCTTTGCGTCTGCATCTTAATCTCGGTCTCCATCTTTCTCTCTGTGTCTCCATTCTTCTGTCTCCCTCCCTCTCTCTCTCTCTCTCTCTCTCCCTCTCCCTCAGCTGTGGAGCTACTGAAGCGCATGCTGGTTCTGGACTGTGACGGGCGTATCTCTGCCAGTGAGGCTCTCTCCCACCCTTATTTCTCCCAGTACCACGACCCGGACGACGAACCAGAGGCCCTGCCTTACGACCAGACACTGGAGAGCAAGGACCGCACGCTAGAGGAGTGGAAAGGTGAGAGAGAGATGGAGGGTGGATGGAGTGGAGGAGGTTAAGAGGGATTTTCCTTTTTAAAGATTTAACAGTTATTTTCCGCTGTGTTCTTGACCATACCTAAATGCTCTTCCTCCTCACTTTTGTTCATCCCTCTTTCTTCACCTCATCTTCTTTCTCTCGCTCTCTCTCTCTCTCTCTCTCTCTCTCTCTCTCTCTCCATCACCCTATACAGAGTTGGTGTTCGAGGAGATGAATGGAATCAAAGCGCCTGTCTCTGAGACGAGCAGTCTACAGGTGGAACAGTGAAAGACAAAACCTGCCTCCTTCTGCTTGGTCTGTCCCGTCAGCTGAGGAAGAACCGCCGTCTTGTCTCCATCTGTCTGTCGGCGTTGGGGAGGCGGGAGGGTCTGAGAGAAAGAGAGACTGCGGGCCAATCAGAGACGACGCTGTGTCCCCTAGAGGCATGACACCCCTTCCCTTGCTCACTGTGACTGTCTATTTGACTGCCTGTCATGAGTTTTGTAAAAGGGGAGCAGGGAGAGGGGAGGTCTGGTTGAACTGAAAGGGATGACAATACGCACATTACGATTACAGGGAGAATGTTTTGATATGTATATGTTTACAGTGTGTTGAAGGGAGGTAGGAGAGAGAGACAGAGAAGGAAAGTAGCACTAGGGTTTTCAAACCTACGTAAGGGTCCAACTGATAAATGGGGATTGGCTACAGGTTACTTGAAATCTTCGTCATAAAGGCATGTTATAAGCAGTCAAAATGGATGTCAGTTTAGGTCTGTTTTTTGGGTCTTATAACACCTGTTATGTCATGGTAATGACTGTTTTATGACAGAGGGTTCTAGTGTATTGTTGTCAAGAATTTTCCACCCATTTTATCATATTTCTATTTTAGTTGTAGCAAATATCTGTTATTTCTCAGAAACTGACATAAGATGGTTTCTCTCTCCATATAGACCAATGAATGCCCTTTGTGCTGTTACAGCACAACATCCCCCAACACCCACTAAAGCTGCCAATATGCCACTGAATGACCAATGACTGAGAGGTATACTGTACACGGACAGGATTAGTGGCTGTGGAGCTTAAGATTTGTATCATGTACAACTATTGGCCAGATTCCCTAAGCATTTACACCCGTTTTTACAGAACAACACCGGTGGTAGTGTTTTGTTTACGGAAGTCATAACTGCATTGCTGCAAATGCTATGTAGATATGTCCCAATGTACAACTGCCAACATAAAGAAAACATCAACATAAAGTGTTTCAATAGGGCATTGGGCCAACACGAGCCAGAGCGGCTTCAATGCACCTTGGCATAGATTCTACAAGTTTCTGGAACTCTTTTGGAGGGATGCGACACCATTCGTCCATGAGAAATAACATCAGTTGGTGTTCTGTTGATGGTGGTGGAAAACACTCTCAGGCGCCGCTCCAGAATCTCCCATAAGTGTTCAATTGGGATGAGATCTGGTGACTGAGACGGCCATGGCATATGGTTTACATCGTTTTCATGCACATCAAGCCATTCAGTGACCACTTGTGCCCTGTCGATGGGGGCATTGTCATCCTATGGGTGCATAGCCATGGTGGCCAAGATAATAGCCAAAATAATGGCCTGCCCAGCATTTTTATACATGATCCTAAGCATGATGGGATGTTAATTGATTAATTAACTCAGAAACCACACCTGTGTGGAAGCACCTGCTTTCAATATGCGTTGTATCTCTTATTAACTCAAGTGTTTCCATTATTTTGGCAGTTACCTGTATGTAGGCTATGCATTTGTTGCTGGTATCACCCATTTCAGATTCCACTTGGCTCCAGTCCAACAGATTTTGCTAGACCCTGGCTCTGTTGAGCAACCCAAACCTATAGCTGGAGTTTACATCTGAATTCAGCAGAGACCAATACCCACAGTGACTCCCACAGATACCATTACCCACAGCAACAAGAAAATATGTACTCATTATCATAAGCACCTCAACTGAGTAGCTTCTGCCTGTTTACATTGGATTTACAATAGGTCTGGATGTTGTAGTTTCAGAGGTCTAATATTCAGCATGTTTTAAAGGGGCGTACTGAGGTGAACACATTACAGGGGAGTAAAATCATTCAATTTCCAATAAAAAAACATGTTCTGGAATTGAGACATATACTACCCCAAGAACTACAACAACAATCATATACACAATGCCTCGGTTACAGTACAGATCATCCAAAATACTCTTTCTTGGTTGATGTTTGACTATTTACGGTCCTGTAATTGTCATGTACAAATGTTGATATTGGAAACTTGGTGGATTTAAATAGAACTGCAACAAGATGAATGTATACAAAACTGTATGTTTAAAAAACAAGTGTCTTTTCATTCCAAGGTGGCATGGATTTTAACCGTAAAATTTCTGCCATTGCATTTCCAATCAATAACCGGATGTCAACTCTGTGTCATAATGCCATGACAACTCATGACAGTTGATGTCAACCAACTCAACTCTATTACAACAGTTATAACACCATTATGCAGCATGAACAAGTAAACATTTGGTTACACATATTCAGACTAAATAAAATCAATCTATTCCCTCCCTGTCTTGTTAACATCATGAATAGGATGCGTGCATTAATCCAGTCTTGTTTTCTCCCAAAATAATTAAGTCTGTTAATTTTTATGCATAAATTAATTTATGTTTTCCAAGTATCACGCAGCAGCCTACAAGCAGGTCTGCAGCACTATGTCAGTGGTGAGAATCTGTCCTGGGCATAGCATGTTGTGGCATTATGAAAGACTTTACTCCAGAGTTACAGCCTACTCATTCCTCCTCCACATGGCCAAAGTTCCATCAATACTCCCAGCACACACACACAGTAGCTTTCCAGTGCTTTCTAGGTTCTATGTCTGAGTATACATGGCCTTTTGTGTGTGTGTTTGTATGTGTCAATTTGCCTTAAAGGTCCATTCATGCATGTTTCCAACAAACATGCCTGCAGACATTGAACTATGTCATAATCTCTCAGCCACAGAATGGATACAGTATTATGAGAGACCACCCTTCTGATCATCATGACGACGCATGTATCCTCTTCTTCCTCTTGTCATCAATAAAAACTAAATTCCTCACCAGTTCTCTTACTGTGTGTGTCATAGACATATAATAATTGTGTATGTATGTGTGTTTGTGTGTGTGTGTGTGTGTATCCTACATGTACATTTTTACTTCTGAGCCTGCATAGAAACAGCAACAACACTATCAGCAAAGCAGAAAGGAAGTGTGACCAAGGGAGGCCAGGAAAACAGTCAAATAACTTTCATCCCTATCTTTAGGCTAGGCTAGCTCTCTTTGCTATCTCATGGCAACAGACAGCCTTTTGGCAACATTCCTTGTGACTTGATGTAAGACAATAAAGAACCAGGGCGGCAGGTAGCCTAGTTGTTAAGATTGTAGCTGGTTCGAATCCCCGAGTCGACTAGGTGAAAACTCTACCGATGTGCCCTTGAGCAAGGCGCTTAACCTTCATCTGGATAAGAGCATCTGCTAAATTACTTAAATTAAAATAAATAAAAAAATGGCTGGACACAGACACACCCATCAATAGCACAGGGCGACTCTCGTGTTGACCTTTTTATGACAAAAGCCAGAGAGGTCAGGCGATGGTGTGTTCACCAGTGATACCATTGAGGTATAAAAAACGACTGAGACCAGTGAGACCAGCCACTGGTTAGAGTTGTTTAGTCGTATCACTGGAGACCACTCTAGCAACCGAACGCATTGCGCATTTGCCGAGTGCCAGAGAGTGTGTAGGTGGTGGTGGCTACATGAGAGCGAGAGAACGAAGTGTCTCATGCACAACAACGGGTTATTATCCATGAATTAAGAGTTAGCTGGGGATACATTGACCCTCATATTGATTTTGATATGTCGGTCCGCACGCGGATAGGATTTTACGGTCAGGAGGTAAACAAAACGGCATGGGAGGTTCCAGAGCGATACCGCGAGCTAAAGCAGGTTGGGACTGGCGCCTATGGGACAGTATGGTGAGTTGGGACAGAATGGGTAGGCTACTCTTCGTAAGTGTCGAATTTGGAGTTAACAATAGCCTATTTGAAGGCGATACGAACCAAGCCACAAGAAGACGTGACTCCTTCCCAAAATATGCATCGCGTTTTTTTGAGGAACTGTTCATCTCGTGCATTCTTCATGTGGTTATTATCAAAAGGAAGTTTTTGTGCAGTGAAGTGCTGGATTGTGTCCGAATTAAGTCATCAACAAACATCGGTGCTATTTGATGAATAGTGAAGACATAACTTTTACATTATGCGGTTTCTGTTTCATTCCTAAACATAGCTTACACGGCAGGGACTTTTTAGGCTTTGTTTAGACGGGAAAAGCATAACAAAGAACACCCCATTGTCCTCATTGTTTGTTGGATTTTAGTGAGCAGAAGATGTAGAATGAAGTGCATCGGCCTTCCTAGGCTACATCTGTTCAGGGTCTTCGGATCTGTGCGCAATGCTACAATGTTTCTTGGGATATGCCTACCAAATGATTCTACTTGAATTCCAGAAATACCCTACTCATTGAAGTAGGCCTAACCACTTGATAACAAAACATGATATTTGGATGTAAATGATTGTAAATAATTAATCAAGCATCAATAATAAAAAAAAAGAGTTGGGTCCTTCTTCAGTAGGACCTACCACCAATGATCAACATTGCTAAAGTGTTTTCTTCCCTGTACCTACATGTCTTGCTGCAGCTCCGCCCAGGACCGCAGGACTGGGGTGAGGGTGGCCATCAAGAAGCTCCACAGACCCTTCCAGTCAAAGCTCTTCGCCAAGAGGGCCTACAGAGAGCTCCGGCTTCTCAAGCACATGAAGCACGAAAATGTGAGGGCCTTTCCTGAAATACACACCTCATGATTAATGCACATAAACAGAAAAGGTGTCTGTTTCACACCACTAATTAGGCCTAGTCTAAAAATGAAAGGGTACAACTCTACAGTACTGCATTTAAAACACACTTTTATCGATAGCACCAACTGTTTAAATCCTTATGGCCTAGGCTGCAGTGACAGTTAATTTTTTGCACACAGTGAGACAAACACCGCTGTTCCTTACGATTTGCAATTAGTCAGTAGCAGAGTAGTCAGAAAGATCACACTGGTAATATTCACATCACAACCCATAATACTGCACAGAAACACATAATATCAAGATTATAGAGATGTTCATTTGAGGCAGGCACAGGTTCTGAGTCTTGATTTGAGAAGGTGAATCAGGCATTTTAAACATGTACATGTTGTAGGTCTCCTGGGCCAGGGTTGAACTTGGTGACCACTGCTTTAAGAGGTCTACTGGGAGTAGGTAGAGTTTAATAGAGGTACACAAGGAACGTCTGTGAAGGAAACCAATCCATGTTGTGTAAAAATAGCCTCATAGCAACATCTACTGTAGTCAGTGGCTCACACTAGAAAGACAGAGACACACCCCATATCACAATTGTGTGTGACTTCAAGTGGGAATCATTTCCTGATACTGTAATTGAGCTACATGATGCAAACATTTTCTTTCCAGTTAAGCTATTCTATTTATTTTCTGTTATTCTTTGATTGTCTTGGATTAGGTGATTGGATTGCTGGATGTGTTCACTTCTGAGATCTCATTGGACAGGTTTCATGACTTGTAAGTACCTCTTTGTCCCTCCCTGTTCATATATTGAATTGTATTTAACTGAATGTTTTTATTCACAATGAAGTATTCTCCTGTCATTCTCAGTTACCTGGTAATGCCATTCATGGGTACTGACCTGGGGAAACTGATGAAGATGGAGAGATTGTCACAGGACAGGGTGCAATTCCTGGTCTATCAAATGCTGAAAGGACTCAAGGTTAGAGTTGCATACATTTTAATTTATTTTATTTAACTAGGCAAGTCAGTTAAGAACAAATTCATATTTACAATGACGGCCTACCCCGGCCAAACCCAGACGACGCTGGGCCAATTGTGCACCGCCCTATGGGACTCCCAATCACGGCCGGATTGTGATACAGCCTGGAATCGAACGCCTCTAGCAATGAGATGCAGACCGCTGCCCCACTCGGGAACTGAAAGAGATCATGAAGATCACCGTTGCATACATTTTCACTGTTGCATACACCCACTGCAGACTTTGTTTTACAAAGCTACAAAGCCAAGATGCAAGTCACGTGGGCACTAAAACATACACATGCACTCACAAGAACAATATATACAATTCTAAGCAGTTTAAAATATTTTCCAAAAAATATATACTTTCAACTGCTCATTTTATCTCCAACATTCAAATATGAAACAAAATAAAGACAGTTTATACAGAAGGTTAAAATGTTTCACAGAATACACTCTTTTTCAAATTTTATGACTTTCCCTTTTCCTGGTCTTTCTTGTCTCCCCACAGTATATCCACTCTGCAGGGATCATCCACAGGGTGCGTAACCTCTGACCTTTCAACTATGTGCATTGGGGGTGGGGCCCTTGCTCTTTTTCACGCCCACTACTATTCAAACCCTGTTTTCCATATCAGAAGCTCTTTGTGTGTGTGCGTGTGTGTTTGCATCAGTCTGGCAGAATGATAATTTTTCTACATACCAACAGGATCTCAAACCTGGAAATTTGTCTGTCAACGAAGACTGTGAGCTGAAGGTACTACATATACATAATACTACCAGACCTGTGATGAGCACTGTGCTCTCCCTGTTCAGTCTCACTGTCCCTCGATTTAACTGAAATACACTTGATTGCAGTGGAGGCTGCTGAGGAGAGGACGGCTCATACGAAGGGCTGGAACGGAGCAAATGGAATGGCATCAAACACCTGGAAACCATGTATTTGATACTATTCCAATATTCCGCTCCAGCCATTACCACGAGCCCTTCCTCAGCAATTAAGGTGACGCCAACCTCCTGTGCTTTATTGTCATGAAAGGGACAATCCAATGTAGCCAAAGTAATTATCTCTCTATCTCAGATCCTTGACTTCGGGCTGGCTCGGCAGACGGACACAGAGATGACGGGGTACGTCGTCACTCGCTGGTACAGAGCCCCCGAGGTAATCCTCAATTGGATGCACTATACCCAGACTGGTGAGTCTCTCTCATACATTCATTCATGGCTGCCTTCTTTGTCCACAAGATGGCAGTACTTGCTAATGTCAACAAACAGTGTTATCGCTATGATTAGTCATGCTATTGTAAAGAGAAAAATATCCTACAGTATGAGGTCCTGTGGAGATCTATCTCTTTGTACAATTTGTGTACAATATCTTTGTAACTTTGTTAAACAACTGGTTTGGTAGAAACGTGGTACTGAAAGACAATGCAATCCTATGTATGTTTTTGTCCTCCTCTATCGTCAGTGGATATCTGGTCGGTGGGCTGCATCATGGCAGAGATGCTGCTGGGGAAGCCGCTGTTCAAAGGAAATGACCGTATCCTTTTTCACTGTTTACTACTCTCCGTCTTCACCCCACACACCTACTGCACAGAGAGACACTCTTTGTACTAATAATGATCCTGTCAGGCAAATCAGCGGGTGCATTAGGCATAATTATATGTTATCGACCAGTCAAAGACTAGTTCTATAAGCTTATTATGGCTAAGAATATATTTAGTATGAGCAGCATGTGAATGTGACTTCCTGTACCACATGAGCTATGACCCTTGACCCCTGGGTGAGCACAGACCTGGACCAACTGAAAGAGATCATGAAGATCACTGGTACACCCACTGCAGACTTTGTGACGAAGCTACAAAGCCAAGATGTAAGTCATGTGGGCACTCAAAATACATTCAGATAGTACACATTCAAAGCTAGCATAGCCTACTAGTGCACATGCAAACAGAATACCACATACACTCCCATGTAAATCTGCTCCTCTTCTAACAGGCCAAAAACTACATACGGAGCCTTCCCAAAGTACCGAAGAAAGATTTGCACTTTCTTTTTTCCAAAGCTAGCTCAGACGGTGAGCAGACATTCAATACTATGATGTGAAGACACAGTTAGTTGAATTTGACAGTCTATTACTAAAGGATCAAAAACAGTGGTTTATAAACAGCAACTGTTTCTAACTATTGTTAGGAGTGTTTTTCTGGCCATAACACCACTAAAGACACTGTATACCTCTGTGTGTGGCAGCGGTGTGTGTGCTGGAGCGCATGCTGTTGCTGGACCCTGAGCGGAGGGTGAGTGCCTCGGAAGCGCTGGCCATGCCCTTCTTCAGTGAGTTCAGAGAACCAGAGGAGGAGACTGAGGCCCAGCCCTACGATCACTCCATGGACAACACAGACCTGCCCCTGGAACAGTGGAAACGTGAGAGATGGATGGAGGGGGAGGGCGGAGGAAGAGATGGGGGGAGGGAGGGGAGTGGGAAGAGATACAGGCAGGGGAAAAAAGGGGAGAGATGGAGGATTGGCTGACAGGTGTTCTAGCGGTTAAGAGCGTTGGGCCAGTTACCTGAAAGGTCGCTAGTTTGAATCCCCAAGCCAGCAAGGTGGAAAATTATGCCGTTCTGCCCTTGTGCAAGGCATTTAACCCCCAACAACAACTGCTCCCCGGGCGCCGATGACGTGGACGTCGATTAAGGCAGACCCCTGAACCGCTCTGATTAAGAGGAGTTGGGATAAATGCGGAAAACGCATTTCGGTTGAATGCATTCAGTTGTGCAACTGACTAGGTATCCCCTTTCCCTAGGAAGAGGGTTTAAGGAAAAGCATTCCTTTGATCATTCCACATGATAAAGGGAGAGGAAGAAGACAAGGAAGAGATGAGGGAGATGGATGGGTGATAACACATTCAGCTTGAGAGAAAGAAAGAGGAAGAAAAAGTTATAGAGTCTACAGAGTAACTAATTAGTCATTTCTTGTGATAATATATTCTACAGGTCACACATTCACAGAGATTCTGTCCTTCAGGCCTGCAGCAACAGAGACCAAGGACCCCAAAGAGACATCACTCTGAGAGTACACACAAAATACCTGTCAATTATTATTATAAGGCATTGTTGTACAGATGTAATGCGAATGCAATGTACAGAATGTAGTTTATTGATTATAAATTGATTTTCTGTCAAATAAACATTTTCAAAGATATTGTCAGTCTAATTGTGGAACTACTGTAACAGCCAACCAATGAGCCCCTGAGAAAGAAATTCTTACTTGCTTCCCCGCAAACCATGAGAATGACTGTAAACTGAGGGTTTAGAGGGATAGTTAATCAAAATGTCATCAACTGTTCATCAAAAACGAAAACCCTTTCTTTGTGAGATGATGTTGCAAACTATACTGAACAAAAATATAAAGCAACATATAAAGTGTTGGTCCCATGTTTCATGAGCTGAAGTAAAAGATCCCAGAAATGTTCCATATTCACAAAAAGCTTATTTCTCTCAAATTGTGTGCGCACATTTTTTTACATCCCTGTTAGTGAGCATTTCTCCATCCATATGACAGGTGTGGCACATCAAGAAGCTGATTAAACAGCATGATCATAACACAAGTGCACCTTGTGCTGGGGACTCCTCCAACGTCGTTTTGGAGAATTTAGCATTACGTCCAACCGGCCTCACAACCATGTAACCACGCCAGCCCAGGACCAAATCTGGCTTCTTCACCTGCCAGATAGTCTGAGTCCAGCCACTAGGACAGCTGATGAAATTGAAGATTATTTCTGTCTGTAATAAAGCCCATTTGTGTGGAAAAACGAATTATGATTGGCTGGGCCTATGCCCTCCCAAGCCCACCCATGGCTGCACCCCCGGCCAATCATGTGAAATCCATAGATTAGGGCCTAATGAATTTATTTCAATTGACTTATCTCCTTATATGAACTGTAACTCAGTAAAATCGTTGAACTTGTTGCATGTTGCGTTTATATGTTTGTTCAGTATAACATTAATTGACTGCAATATGTTTAGCCTGCAATACACCTGCTCAAACACTGAGATTACCCACGTACTTGTGTCTGTCTATAAATGGAGCATCAACCTTGCTGATTTTAGTTTGGGCCCTTCACAAGCCTCTGAGAAGCCATGAAGAGAGCCAACGTCTTTATTCTGCTTTTTGCTGGTGTTTTGGTCAACGGAAAAGGTATGCTTTATGTCATGTGTGAGGTTGATGTTGAGGATTAAAGCCTGAGCATATGTGTAGTAGAGTAACTCAAAATGTGGACTTAATATTTGTCACGCCCTGACCTTGAGAGCCCTGTTTTTCTCTAGTTGGTTTGGTCAGGGTGTGAATTCTAGATGTTCTATTTCTATGTTGGCCGGGTGCGGTACCCAATCAGAGGCAGCTGTCTATCGTTGTCTCTGATTGGGGCTCATACTTAGGCAGCCATTTTGCCTACCTTAGGTGTGGGATCTTGTTTCGGGTTTTGGCTTGTGTAGCCTGTTGAACCTCACGGTCGTTTGTATTTTGTTGTTTTGATCTGTATTCAGTTAATAAAGGAATATGTACGCATACCACGCTGCACCTTGGTCTGATCCGTCTATTAACGAGCGTACCAATATTTTACCAAAAAGTAATGTGTGAGGTCAAATCTTTTTAGAAAAGGAGGTGCTGATTACTATGGTAATCAATTCCGTTTTTATTGTACCCTTGTTTGTGTGTTGCAGACCTCAGCTGGCAGAACAGCTATGACCAGCCGTTAGATTTTAATTGCCCCTCAGGGCAATCCATCTCTCGCATAGTGAGGTGATTCCTTACAACCAATCTTCTGCAAAACCTCATCTTTTTACATCTGAATTCTTCGCTGACTCACAAGCGCAGATTTCCAAATCAAAGTGTGCTTTTTACTGCTGCAGTGCTGAGTTAACCCTAATTCAAACTCTAGCAAGCTGTTGCATATCAGAGTTGCTGTTGATTCAGAGTTGTAATTTTCCATTTTGTGAAATTAAACTCTGGTTATCTCTGTATTTTGGATGTAGTTAATTGCAATTGAATTCTGGTCTAAATTTGCTGGGCAACAATAAACATTCAAACTGCATACATGTTTGTTTTCGTATAAATTCAACTATTAATTTGTGCATTGTAATGTATTTATCAAATTTTAGTGAGCATCACAACAAACATGAAGACCATCTGTGGGACTTTGGGTGCAAAACGATTAGTTACCGGAGTGTAACTCCAGTTCTATGAGTGGAGCGGAGCCCCATAGGGGAGCTCTGCTCCTAGTGGTTTACCCTCTGCCCTAAGGCAGCAACAGCCTGAAGCAAAATTATGCACACACCTGCAGCCAATGGGAGCACAGGTGTCCCTATAAGAGGGGACACATCCCCTCAATCAGCCTCCCGAGACATTATCTTCAGCGAGACTAGAGAGGGTCGGCAGGGCCTTAAGTCCTATGGGGCTCCGCTCCACTCATAGAACTGGAGTTACACTCCGGTAACTAATCGTTCTATATCGTGGAGCTCCGCCCCATAGGGGAGCTCTGCTCCTAGTGGTTTAAGGCGGAGCGTAGCGCTCCAAAATGTACTCCCTGCCGAGCCTAACACTTCCCATTAGAAAATGAAAAGGTCAAGCCTAGCAATGGCCGCAACCAATTCCCGCAGTACTGCAACTAAAAACCCCTCCGGGCGTCACAATATACCGCGTCATCGGTTAAAGACCCGCCCCACCTAGTTCAATGGCAATGCCAATAACTAGTGTGCAGATCACCAGAATAGAAGCTACACTAATCTGTACTAGCAGATAGATGTGCCTCAATATCCTGTGAAAACACTACCGACCACTAATGGAATGACACCAAGTGTCCCTCTACATTATGTGCACAGTAGACCACCTCACTCACTCAATGGAATCCCAGAGATTAGTAGGCAGGAACAAAATATAAGTAATACTAAACTGAACAATCAGATAGATGACCTCACATTCTGTCAATCCATTACATGTCTCTACTATACTGACCCTGTCAGTCAAAAGACATGCCACAAGATATGCTTTCCATCCAAAGCGGACCTGATAGAAACCTGTGTCCATCATCCTGCTTTTCTCTCTTCTAGCTCAAGATTCCCCTTCAGCTATGCTGAGTACAATCGAGCCATAGAGATAGAAAGCCTATCTATCAAAAAACATGTTTTCCTAACCAAAGCGGACCTGATGGGAACCTGCCCATAGTCCTGCTTTATCCTCTCTTCCTGGCTCAAAATCTCCTTTCAGCTTTGCTGAGTACAGACCGAGCCAAAGAGTTAGAAAACATATCTGTCCAGAATATGTCTTCCTAACCAAAGCGGACCTGATGAACACCAATGTCCACAGTCCTGCTTTTCTCCTCTCTTTCTTGCTCAAGATCTCCTTTCAGCCACACTGAGTACAGATCGAGTCAAAGAGTTAGAAGGCATATCTAATAGATAGAAAACAGAATATGTCTTCCTAACCAAAGCGGACCTGATGGACACCCATGTCCACAGTCCTGCTTTTTCCCTCTCTTTCTTGCTCAAGATCTCCCTTCAGCCACGCTGAGTACAGATCGAGCCAAAGAGTTAGAAGACATATCTAATAGATAGAAACAGATAAATGGAGACGGTGTCGACCATGACGCTGCTCTACAAATATCCTCTACCCCTGTTCCTCTAAAGAGGGCAGGCTGACATTTTATACAATAAAATGAAGTAGGTTGAATCTAGCAGTTCTGATCTTCTGATTGGTCCTGATGAGTTGGGCGAGGTCACCTCCAGGCTAGTGTCACTGTTGCATTGGCTCTGAGTCGGGTTCTCTGTCTTCAGATGTTCAGCCTAAGAGAAGGGGATGTTTGTGTGTGTGTGTGTGTGTGTGTATGTGTGTGTGTGTGTGTGTGTGTGTATGTGTGTGTGTGTGTGTGTGTGTGTGTGTATGTGTGTGTGTGTGTGTGTGTGTGTGTGTGTGTGTGTGTGTATGTGTGTGTATTGTGTGTGTGTGTGTGTGTGTGTGTATGTGTGTGTGTGTGTGTGGGGGTGTGTGTGTGTGTGTCCTCAGAGCAAGAACTTCGTGAGTTGGAAGAACTGAGAGACCTATGGCGTGGGTGTTGTCCTTAGCCACCTGCTGATAAGGCTGACAAGATAGAAGTCTTTTGTGCATTGTATTGAATACAAAGGCCCAACACAAAATGGGTCATGCACAAGATTTTAGTCAGACCAAGCTATAACATTATATATTTACTACGACAAATCCCTCTCTTCACGTCTCCCCAGAGACGTGACCAAGTAACAGTAAAGAAGGAAAACTTAAGACGTGACACAAGCTAACAGTGTAATTGGCAAAATAGGGAAAACTTTATCAGAAGATAAAGTTTTGATTCCCCCTCTTCACGTCTCACAAGAGACGTGACATAAAGCTTAAATGCTGCAATTTGGCAAAAATAGGGAAAACTTTATCAGAAGATAAAGTTTTAATTCCCCCCTCTTCACGTCTCACAAGAGACGTGACACAAGCTTAATAGTGCAATTGGCAAAATAGGGAAAACTTTATCAGAAGATAAAGTTTTACATTCCCCCTCTTCACGCCTCACAAGAGACGTGACAAAAAGCTTAAATGCTGCAATTGGCAAAATAGGGAAAACTTTATCAGAAGATAAAGTTTTACATTCCCCCTCTTCACGTCTCACAAGAGACGTGACAAAAGCTTAAATGCTACAATTGGCAAAATAGGGAAAACTTTATCAGAAGATAAAGTTTTACATTCCCCCTCTTCACGTCTCACAAGAGACGTGACAAAAAGCTTAAATGCTATTCATCATCCAGATATCCTTGGTCAGCATCGTCAATAGCAAGCAAAGGAAACATCTGACCGTTATCTGCAGGATGCGGATCAATAGCGGTGGTTATAATCCTGGTTGTCAGCGTCCGTATGCATGGAATGCAACAGCATCCACAAAGCACTAGAATTGCAGCAAAAACAGAGATGGATACAAGTATAGAAGAAACTAGCGTTTTATATTTACCAAACGCATCCATCCAAGAGTCCCACATTGAAGTATCCACCCCTGAGTGGCTCTTCATTTTGCCATTAAGAGTTCGAACCCTTCCAGGGCGACAGTCAAGCTGCCATCTGTGGCTGTATTGTTGGGAATAAAGGTACAACATTGTTCACCAAACATAGCACATACTCCTCCTTTTTCAGCCAGGAGCATGTCGACAGCAATACGATTTTGGAAAGCCATGAGAGAGGTCGCAGCCAACTGGCCATGTACCGCCTCAAAACCTTGTTGTGTCCAATTGCCTAATTTTGAACATTAAAATGGACATAATTGATTCTGTCAACATTTTTATTAATCGTGCACCACCAGCAAAATGAAGATTCAAAACCTGCGGCTACTTGGTCAATCAATTTATACTCATCTGGTACCCCCCTAGGGACCCCAATTGCATCAATGTAGGTTGGGTCCCCACGAGTAGGGCCCACAGCGCGCCTGGTCCTGGTAGGAATTAAGTCAGACACATGGGTCACCAGCTCCTGAACACCTGTTGGATACACAGAAATTGGTAGCAAAAAGAGAGACTAGTGCACAGGTGCCTGTGGCATTTCCAGGCAGTCCATCAAACAGACGAACGCCTCCACACCACCACCAGACATCAGCCCTGGAAACAGGTTTAAACTCAGCATTAGGCGTATAGATAAACCGACACCATCCAACAGGTACCATACCCAACAATGGTAGACCTTTCGTGAGATTAACACAGGTAAAGTTAGCTCTAGCCACCTGATAGGAAAAAATTGGTTTCTTAGTTACTTTAGTAACCAAGGGATGAATTACGTCCCATAGTGTACAATTGGCGGAAGGGTTGTCATGTTTCATGACAGACAGGAAGCATTCTGGCGTAATGGCGGCAGGGATAATGCGAAGCAATGGCCGTGCCCCCATACAAACCACACAACTCTGATGAGTCACCCTTGCCGCTTCCTCAGTCAACAAGAGCCAGTTGTTAGAAAGGCCGGAGACACCTGTAGCGGTCAAGATTGCATCATCCAAAGTAGGTGGAGTGGTAACCATGGTAATTGGTCCCCATCTACCTCTACCTGTGGGTTTCACAATGTTTTTTCTATCGTCCTTAATTGTAGAAGTGGAAGGGTCGGGTGTTGATACAAAACAAACAATCAAGTTCCATTTAAAATAGTAAATATAAAATGGAGCCCTATTTCGACTATATGGACCGGTGTCCATATATGGAGCCAATATGAAATATTGGCAGCCCTCCCTCTGGCCTGGTGGGATAATTAACTTCAGGCCATTTTGTTCTTTGGCCAATGTAAGTCCCTTTCGCCATAATAAGACGTTCCGTCCTGTTGAATAACTTGACCAATCAGGACCTGTCTCGGCGACTAGGTTTTTCCAGGACCATTTATCCAAACCCCCAATGTCATGTACCAATGATATTGGACTTGCCATAACTTCCTGTTTTCATTCTGCCCAGTACTTTCCAACATTCCCCAAGGGACGGTGACAGTGGTGGTAGTATTTATAGGGATACATAGGGTGGTACTTCTAATTTGGTTGGTAGTACAGTTTTGGTCGCTATTTAAAACATGTCGTTTTCGTAAGGTATGGGTGTTTGTTCTGACGGTGGCGTGAGATGTGATATTATTAGGACTAGTGATATTAGTATGTGGATGTGCTGGTTGCTGTATTAGCCATGTGAAAGTTCCCATGGAAACTCCAGTGACTATAATGAAAATAACAAACAAGGGACCAGAGATACCCAGTCTCTCCCAGGGAGGTCTATGTCTCCTCCCAGGGCGAAGCCCTCCAGTCTCTGTTAATGAGAGTCTCCTCCACATTCTCACAGACTAGGAGCCTCTGTATTTGGTGCCGAATTTAGGGCGCTCAAGTCAGCCCTGACCTCAGTCAAAGTTCTGGAAGGAGTTGGTGCTGGTGTGCAATGTGTAAGGTGGTGCCAAGGTGCGCCCAATTTACCTTTGACCTGGACTGAGTGTGAAGTAACCTCCTTCACTTCGTACGGTCCAGTCCACCTGGGTTCTTGCCACTTTCTCTTGTGGACCTTAACCCTCACCCAGTCACCAACTTTTACCTTCAGCGGCGCCGGATCTCCCGTCAGCTCCCCCTCTTGGACCTTGTGAATCTGTTTGGAGAGAGCTGCAGAGAGTTCCGTTAGTTTTCTCACATATTCAGACATTACAATTTGTTGTACATCAAGGGCGGGCATATGACCTCCCTCCTTGGTGGACCAGGCATGACTCTACCAGTCATAATCTCATGTGGAGAGAGATGGGTGCCTGCTCCTGGAGAGGCTCTCATGGCCATCAACGCCAGGGGGCAGAGCTTCAACCCACGTCAACTTTGAACCTGCACATACCTTGGCTATCTTAGCCTTCAAAGTTTGATTGGCACGTTCCACGAGGCCCTGAGATTGCGGCCGGTACACAGACCCAAACTTGTGCACAATGCCGAACCTCTCCTCCACCTGTCTCAGGTGTTGGTTACTGAAATGGGACCCGTTGTCGGATCGGATTTGTCTTGGAACCCCATACCTTGGTATGAGTTCAGTCTGCAGCCACTTAATGACCGACCTGGCATCCTCACGTGCTGTTGGTATTGCCTCAACCCATTTGGAGAATCGATCTACCATTACCAATAAGTACCTTTTCCCATTAGTTACATTATCAGCCCCCATGTCAGTGTAATCTATGCTAATGTCCTGAAAACATGCATTAGGTACTGGGTATGAACCCATGGGTGTTTGGAAAGGTTTCTTTGGGTTGTGGCTGCCACAAATGCTGCACTCATCACAAAACAAGTCTGTCATGTCCTTAATGTGTGGGTGCCACCAAATATGGGAAACCTTCTGTAAAGTTTTGAGTTTCCCTTCATGGGTGGGGCCCATGAGCCTCACGTATCAGCTCGGGACAGAGATTAGCTGGGGCCACCAACCTGCCGTCATGGCATCTCCAAAGTTCATCAGGGTCCTTTGGTGGCTCCATTCTGTCCCCCATACCGAGTGCTCATACGGGCCCGCTGTGAATTGTAGTTCCTTTATGTGTTGGTCTGTGAGTTCTGTTCTAGCTGGTTGAGTCTGCAGCACCATCTGTCTTGGAGTGTAGCCCCCAGCTTTCTTGGCTGCTTTGTCAGCTGCGTCATTTCCCTCGCTGACTTTGTTCTTGAGTTGCTGATGTCCTTTGCACTTCATGATGGCCACCTGCTCAGGTAGTGAGACTGCTTTTATCAGTCTCTCCATTTGTGCCTTGTGTTTGATCGGAAGGTTTCCTGTTGTGGTGAAGTTACGTCTGACCCATTGTGGTCCATCTGTATGGACTGCTCCATGAGCATATGCTGAGTCAGTGTAGATGTTCACAGTCTTTCCTTCAGCCTTTTCCAGGGCTTGAGTCAAACCAATGATCTCGGCTAGTTGGTCTGAGGCAGGTTGTGGGATGATGTCTGATTCCAGGGTCACGTGTGACCCGTCTGGAAGCTGCTGTACCACTGCATATGCTGCTATGTTCCCTTCTTCTCCTCTATAGCAGCATCCATCGGTGTACAACCATAGATCAGGATTGGTAAGGGGTTCGTTTCCCAAGTCTGGTCGCAGTTTCAGTTCCTGTGCCGCCCTCTCTTCGCAGGAGTGTGCCAACCCTTCTTCTGCATTGAGTGCGTCTGCCATGTTTTTGTCGGTGTTGACAAAAGTAATGTGTGATTGGGTGCATTTATTCTGGATTTTGTTCTTTCTTTCAGCGCTGAACGTGAATTCCTTGCTCATCAGATATGCTGCAACCCCATGGTGCGTATGGATTTCCAATTTGTGGCACATTACCAGGTGGGCGGTTTTTTTCAATAGCTTTTGCCACTGCAGCCACGTACCTGGAACATGTTGTCTGACCTGCTTCAATATGGTCCAACTTAGAGGAATGATACATCAGTACTCTTCTCTCCCCCTCTTGTTTCTGAAAAAAGGATGGAAGAAGTGAACCCCTCCTTTTCAGAAACATCAAGATGAAATTTGTTTTTGTAGTCGGGTGCTGTCAGAGCTGCTGCCACCGAGAGATCGGGTTTTTAGGAGAGCAAATGCTGTTGATGCTTCAGGTGTCCAGGTAAGTGAGGAGTGTAAGTTTCTTGGTCCTGCTTCTCTCACTATTTCTCTCAGTGGTTCAGTCCTGGATGTGTAGTCAGGGATGTGGGTACGGCTGTACCCTGTCAACCCCAGGAAGGACAACATGCCTGACACTGTGATGGGACGTGGATGATGGAGTATGGAATCTCGGTGGGATTTCGAGAGACCAGCACCTTCTCCTGAGATTTCTCTGCCAAGGAAAAGGACAGTTCTGCGACAGGACTGGACTTTGCTCATTTTGACCTTGTAGCCTTTGACAGCCAAGAAGTCAAGTAGGGTTTTTGTCATTTGTAGACAGAGATCAGATGTGGGAGCCCCCAGCAAAAGGTCATCTACATATTGGATGAGTATCACTCCTTCAGGGATTTTCAATTCGGCCAGGTGTGTCTTTAGGATATGATTGAAGATTCCGGAGAACACCTGTAACCCTGTGGAAGAACCGAATACGTATACTGTTGATGTTCATATGTGAAGGCAAAGAGAGGCTGTGAAGCCTCATCCAGTGGAATGCTGAAGAAGGCATTAGCCAGATCCACAACGGTGAAGTATTGGTGTTTTGGTGAGAGATTACTCAGTGTAATGTGAGGGTCAGGGACAGGTAGGTCAATGGGTGCAGTGACGTCGTTCACTGCTCGGAAGTCTTGTACCATCCGGTATGTTTCGCCTCCTGTTTTCAAGACTGGTAAGATTGGTGTGTTCCATGGAGACACAGTGCGATATATGACACGAGCTCCCAACAACCCATCTATGGTTGGTTTGATCCCCATGGTCTGTTCAGGTTTCAGACGGTACTGTGTTCGGTAGATAGGAATTTGATCAGGGTTGAGTAAGGTGATGGTGACTGGTGCCACCTGTAGTTGTCCAACATCAAATGGGGTGTGTGTCCATATGCCTTCATCAACGGTGGAAAGCAGTGCTTGTGATGAGGGGTGGTCTGTGTAAGGTTTACCATGGTGTCTTGGGAGAGTCAAACGTTCAGGAAGGCAATGTTCCTCTGTGTCAACTGTCATAAACCTCCACATGTTCTCAGTGGTGGCTTTGGTTATTCCTGGAGTTTGGGTGGGTTCCCACTGGAGTTTGGATGCTCTTCTGATCATAGGCCCAAGGCTCCTTGCCTCAAAACCGTGTCCAACTGCCAGTGTAACATGGGGGAGCAGATTCTTCGCCCAGTAGGTACCAGGATTTCAAATGGGAAGGTAGGATAACCGGAGCAGCCACTCCTTCTTGTCCACACACTATGGTACAACATCTGATTGTTGGTGTCAGGTGCATCATGTTTTCATCCCAGTCATCGGTATATGGGTTGACATCATTGTCAGTCACATTAAGTGTACAGTGGATTTCAGCTTGAGGAGTCTTGTATGGGTGAAATGTGTAAATGAGTTGTCTCAGCTGGTTGAACTTGAATTGAACCTCAGGGGTTCCTTGGCCGGATTCGATGCACTTCAACCAGTATATTTCTTGGGTCAGGGAGAGCACTGGGGTTGGGATGATGGGTAGCATCAGCACCCCTAACTGGATGAACTGGTGTGGAGGTAATGGGATCAATGGAAACCTCCACACCCTTTTCGGTAAGGTAGATTGAACATTTCAGTTTGCACAATAGGTCCCTTCCTAATAGGTTGATTGGACAGTTGGGACAATATAGGAATTGATGCTTCAAATTGGAAGGGCCCCATTGGAAGAGCAATGGTATGGTCTTAGTGCCATGTTCCCCTCTAGGTGTCCTCCTTGCACCACGAACACAGGCGCTTGTACCACTGCAGGACTTAGGAATGGGTTATAAGGGTTAGTTGGAGGAGTGGGTGTGTATGCGGGTGGTGTGCTCTTCGCTTCCTGATGCAGGGTCGGATACAGTGGTGCTGAGGGCGCTGGTATGTCACTCATGGACTGTGTCCCCACTATTGGTGTTGTCTCAGTTGTGGGTTCAATCACCACACCCATCATGTCTGGTTTCTTGTATGGGTGTGCTCGTCGTGTTTCCTCAATTGCCCACGTACCTATCCTTAGCTCAGCCTCTGCTCTCTCTCTGTGTTTAGTCCCTTCCTTCTTGAATAAGTGAGACTTATTCCTTTCCACTTCACTTTCTGTTCCTTCCTTCACTGCCTCCTCTAGCTCTTTCTCCATAGAGGTGAGTTGCCCTTTAGACGGGGCACCCCCGCTAAAGTAACCTGCCTGTGTCCATTTGAGTTTCACTCCCTCCCACACTTTCTTTACTGTCTTATACTGTTCTTTCCCTCCCGCTCTATCCTGTATTTTTTGATCTAGATATTCATTAAATTTGAGTTTTGGGACGGTAGTGGTTGCCATGGTTATACAGTTTTTAGACTATCTTGGTGCACTTAGCCCGTCACTGGCCGAATCCAGCAATGTATTCTTGGCGCTGACTGAGACTTATCTCTGATGTCCCACCCTCGTACACAAAAAATGTTCAATACTTTATTATTAGGAATTATTTTGCAAAAGGTATTATTGTTTTTCAATTATTCGAATTATTATATATTTTCCCAAAAGGTATCAGAATCGCCCTTTTGGAACAATATATTAACAAACTCAAGCGCTCCCAAAATAATTATCAATTTAATTTGAGGAATTATTAGCAAAAGTTATTATTGTTTTTCAGGTATTCGAGTTATTATATATTTTCCCAAAAGGTATCAGAATCGCCCTTTTGGAAGAATATATTAGCAAACTCGAGCGCTCCTAAAATAATTATCAATTTAATTTTTTAGGAATTATTTGCAAAAGTTATTATTGTTTTTCAGGTATTCGAAGTTATTATATATTTTCCCAAAAGGTATCAGAATCGCCCTTTTGGAAGAATATATTAGCAAACTCGAGCGCTCCTAAAATAATTATCAATTTAATTTTAGGAATTATTTGCAAAAGTTATTATTGTTTTTTCAGGTATTCGAGTTATTATATATTTTCCCAAAAGGTATCAGAATCGCCCTTTGGAAGAATATATTAGCAAACTCGAGCGCTCCTAAAATAATTATCAATTTAATTTTAGGAATTATTTGCAAAAGTTATTATTGTTTTTCAGGTATTCGAGTTATTATATATTTTCCCAAAAGGTATCAGAATCGCCCTTTTGGAAGAATATATTAGCAAACTCGAGCGCTCCTAAAATAATTATCAATTTAATTTTAGGAATTATTTGCAAAAGTTATTATTGTTTTTCAGGTATTCGAGTTATTATATATTTTCCCAAAAGGTATCAGAATCGCCCTTTTGGAAGAATATATTAGCAAACTCGAGCGCTCCTAAAATAATTATCAATTTATTTTTAGGAATTTAGGAAATACCAACACCACAAGAGGGAAAAAGTACAAGTCAGCTTTTAGCGCAGCGGCTGCATAACAGGCAAAATAGGACTCGGTGGTCATCTTAAAAGTTATCAACTAGTTAGTCTCATGAAACGGCCAATCTTACACAACATTCAGGTTAACATTTTCAACATTTACATTTTGCATTTACATATCAACATCAACACACGAATTCAGTTTGAGTTCCTCACAGTACATCTAGTTGAGTGCCAAGTCAACCAATGCCCGACTATCTGAACTTGTATTTTTATTTTATTTTATTGATTCTCCTCAAGGAGACTCCCAGTCGTTTAAACCATTCAACTGGCGTCTAGTCGGGAGAACCTTTCTGGACTTGGATTCTCACGGAATTAACTCAACCCGACTATCTGAATCTTTTTATCAAGTCACCAGATCCTTCTCTTGTGGATCAAATAAAAGGGTCCATCTCTTGTGAACCAAACCTCTGTAAATAGGCTCCTCACTAGAAAGCCACAATTCAACAGAAAATAAAAGTCGGTCCTTCTCTTGTGAACCACTGTAACTAGACTTCTTCTCTTAGAGTCACATTTCAACAGTAAAACCTAAGATTTCAGATATCAACAGTAAAAATAAAAGGGTCCTTCTCTCGTGAACCACAACCTCTGTAACTAGACTCCTCACCTAGAGTCACATTTCAACAGTAAAAACCTAAAGAATTCAGATATCTTTACATATATGCCTTTTTGAGTCATAATAGATATGTTATAAAATTTAACGGTAATCCATACTCACGCTCAGTACTACTGATCTTAATTTGGTTTATCCTACAATACAATATGCAGATTTTGTTTTAACAGGTTCTGCTTACCTTTGTATTGACGTCCGCTTAGACTCAGTTTCCTGAGGCGTAGCTGGATTCCGGCTGCTCCCTAGAACAGGTCACCCGTACTTCTGATCGTCTCTACTTGTCTCCTGTCTCTATCAATAGGACGAATTCAGAGTTAGAAAACCATCCTCTGCTACCAATTTTGTTGATGAT